>NW_015164285.1:26761-50215 GCF_001447785.1 Gekko japonicus
ATAGATAGATGATAGATAGATAGATAGATAGATAGATAGATAGATAGATAGATAGATGATAGATAGATAGATAGATAGATAGATAATGGATGGATGCGCACTTAAAGTGCTGTCAGGTTGCAGCCAGCTTATGGTGACCCCAGCAAGGGGCTTTTAAGGCAAATGAGAAGCAGAAGTAGTTTTATCTTTCCCAGCATCAGGGTTTTCTCCAGTGAGTGCAAACATGTCTTTCAAATGCCGGGAAAGATGCCTGGCTTTAAAGTTTGATGCGAACGTATCAAGCAAGCTAGTACTGTGAAAGGGTCATTATGGCTCCTGATTCTGCCACTTTCTCCAGATACTTGGTGACATATCTCTGCAGGTCTGCTATTGGTTCACTGACTTCAGCCTTTGAGAAGTTCCTGGTGGTGATGCACTGTGCTAAAACTGATGCTGCTTTTGGAAGAGCAGTTCTTCAGAGCCTGTTTCTTCAAGACGACCTGCAGATAACATCAGGTACATGGCTCCCTAGTCATCAAATCACCGCAGACTGTGACTGCAGCCATGAAATTAAAAGACGCCTGCTCCTTGGGAGGAAAGCGATGGTGAACCTAAACAGCATGATAAAAAGTAGAGACATCACCCTGCCAACAAAAGTCTGCATGGTCCAAGCAATGGTATTCCCAGTAGTCATGTATGGCTGCGAGAGTTGGACTATAAGGAAGGCCGAGCGCCGGATAATAGATTCTTTTGAACTATGGTGCTGGAGAAGACTCTTGAGAGTCCCTTGGACTGCAAGGAGATCAAATCAGTCAATCCTAAAAGAAATCAACCCTGACTGTTCCCTGGAAGGCCAGATAAAGAAAATGAAGCTCAAATACTTTGGCCATCAAATGAGAAGGGAGCACTCACTGGAGAAGACCCTGATGCTGGGAAAGATTGAAGGTCAAAGACGACGGGAACGGCAAAGGATGAGATGGTTAGACAGTGTCATAGATGCAACGAACATGAAGTTGAGCAAACTTCAGAGGACAGCGGAAGACCGGAAGGCCTGCCATGATCTGGTTCATGGGGTCGCAAAGAGGCGGACTCGACTGTGCAACTGAACAACAACTGTCTATAAAAGAAACAAAAGGCTCAATATCAACAAAAATTGGTGACCATACAGTGTGATCTCGTGCAGACTTTATTCTGTCTAAGCCTATTGAATCTGATGGCTTCAGACTGGAGCAACTTTGTAGGGGATTGCGCAGCAAAAGTGGTTTTGTTGATAACATACACAATGCAACGAGAAACTGGCTCGTACAGAACTGTGTGAAGAATGCACAAACCCCTAAGAATCTATATATTTGCCGTTAGATGGCAACTTGATAGTAACAGTGTATATGGAATGGAAAGAATAACAGTCTGGAAAGAACTAGATGGTTTGCTAAGCATCGGGCCGCGTGCTTATTTTACCTGCAGCAGAATAACCCCCTAAAGCGGGTGTGGGATTGAATCATCAAGCCGGCTGTTGACAACTGTTCCATTTTAACTGGTGTCGATGGTTTTGTTGATAACATACACAATGCAATGAGAAACAAAAAGGGCTCAGCCCGTTACTGGCTCGTACAAAACTGTGTGAAGAATGCACAACCCCCTAAGAATCTATATCTTTGCCATTTAGATGGCAACTTGATAGCAACAGTTTATATGGAATGGGAAGAATAACAGTCTGGAAAGAACTAGATGGTTTGCTAAGCATCGGGCCGCGTGCTTATTTTACCTGCAGCAGAATAACCCCCTAAAGCGGGTGTGGGATTGAATCGTCAAGCCGGCTGTTGACAACTGTTCCATTTTAACTGGTGTCGACTGCACTTGATTGCGCCAGTCAAATTAGCAAGTTACAAACTAACGAGACAGCAGGGTAATCAAGGCTCTTTGTGAATTCTCTTACGAAATTTCAGGTTACAGTACTCTGATGAAAATTAGCGGCTTTGTTTGTGGTTGACATCTTGAGACTTCTGTTTCTTGTTCTACTTTGGTGCGAGTCTCTGTGCATTTTGGTGCGAGTCTCTGTGCATTTTGACTGCTGGAGTGGAGATTGTTGGAGGATCTTTACCCACGGGACCGTATCTCCTTCGGTTCGGTGTTCCTTTTGCTGCAGCTGTGTCAACAGGTGAGTAAAACCAAGTCCAATTCTCCATCCCCACCCGTTCCGCTTTGTTTGAATGTTGACTATAACTTTTCTTCCGAGACAGAACAGACATTATAACCTCAAGCTGCTTGCTAATTACTTCTTTTATACATTCTCCTATAATGAGAAATGATTGCGGGGGAGCCTTAGAATCGAGCACCAAAAATAAATCGTTCTGAACGGGGGTGTCAATGAGAGAATTGCATCTGTCAGAATCAAACAAATTTTGATTAACAGTTGAGTTTGATTACTCGGAGTGCTTAATAACTGCAAAAAAAAAATATCCAAGGATAAAAATGTTTCATGCTAGACTGTGAAATTAAAGAAGAACGGCCAGCCGCCTACCTACTGTACTGTATTTGTTCTCTGCTTGGCTTCCGAAGATGTATTTTCTTTTATTTCTCCTTTTCCACAGCAGGTGTGTTTTTGCTCCCCAAATAAGCCAATTAATTTTATCAGGACACAAAGGAAAGTACAAGAATGGGGGCTGCTGAATTTAGCCTCATGAAAGCCTGTTAAGAAAAGTTCAACCAAGAAAACATGAAATCGCATTATACACACACACACAGGACCTACCTTATGAAAACAGCACAGCTTGCTTACAGCTGTGTTTTGGTGACAAGAGAGACCAAAAAGTGAAGTCAGCCATATTTATTTATTTTATTAGATTTGTATCCCACCCACTCCACATAGCAGGATCAGGGCAGGTTACGTCAGGAGAAGAAGAAGAAGAGATTGGATTTATACCCCACCCTGCACTACCCAAAGGAGTCTCAGAGCGGCTTACAAACTCCTTTCCCTTCCCCTCCCCACGACAGACACCCGGTGAGGTGGGTGGGGCTGAGAGAGCTCTGACAGAAACTGCTCTTTTTCAAGAACAGGTCTTAGCAAAACTACAGCTTGCCCAAGGTCATCCAGCAGCTGCAAGTGGAGGAGTGGGGAATCAAACCCGGTTCTCCCAGATTAGAGTCCGCACACTTAACCACTACACCAAACTGGTTATAATATACTGTTAAAAGACAATTAAAATACATCAAATAAAAAATAAGAATCCTTGTATTTCTAACCAAAGCCTCAACAGATGAAGTCTATCACAAATTGGGGTTCTGGGTATTACACAGACGTAACCTACTGAAGGGGAGGACTGATAAAAGTATGTGGATAGGGAGAAAAACTGGAAAGGCTCTGGAATGGAACTGTACTCATTCCTCAAAATCCCATCAAATGAGATGTTTGGCATTTTTCGTTATTGTCTCATGATGAATATCGTCAGATTTGAAAGGGGTGTGTGCATCTCTGTGGGGTTTCATATTTTTCCGATAATGGATGGCTTCCAACAGACCATAAAAGTTCTTGGGAGACATTCATAGAATGCGCCTCTAGCTCACTAGTCACACAGTATCACTGTACAGACCAGCATGGTTCGGGAGGCTGCAAATTTCATAACGAACATGTCGAACTTTCCATGGTTGAAGGTGTCGATCACCTGCTCTAGCCAGTCCACACCAAACAGCCGTGGACACCTGCCAAACAGGATTGCACTGTGTTTTTGCAAAATGACACATGTACAAAGAAGAAGAGAAGAAGAGATTGGTTTTATACCCCGCCCTTCACTACCCAAAGGTGTCTCAGAGAGGCTTACAAACTCCTTTCCCTTCCCCTCCCCACAACAGACACCCTGTGAGGTAGGCGGGGCTGAGAGAGCTCTTGACAGAAACGACTCTTTTTCAAGAACAGCTCTTGTCAGAACTACGGCTTGCCCAAGGTCATCCAGCAGGTGCACGTGGAGGAGTGGAGAATCAAACCCGGTTCTCCCAGATTAGAGTCCGCGCACTTAACCACGACACCAAACTGGCTCTCCAAAGATGCTGACAATTCAAACAAATCAGCAGGCATTACTGTCACTAACAGGGGCGTAGACTTCTCGATTTCCTAGGGTCGGGAGCATAGGGCTGAACCTGGTCCAGGCCCATACTTAGTAAACTATATTGTCATTTAACTATGAAATTATATTTTTTTAAAAACTGTATGCCATCAACAATCAATCATGTGGTTTTAAGATTATCTTTTCAATTTGTGATAGTCTAAATCTCAGTCAAGGAGGATTCTGTGAGAGGAAGGATGTCACAAACTCCTTCACTGAGGCAATTTGAGTGGACATTTCATTGGTGTATAAAAGGAAATATTTCTCCCCCCTCTCTTCTCCTCAGGTTGAGTATATGATTGGTCCAAGGTCACATGGTATGCTTCATGGATAAGTGGCAATTGGAATTCTGGTCACCACAGTCTTTGAACAACACTCTAACAACTATACCACTCATTATGAACCTCCACAGGAAATGCACAATAAATACTGGCTTCTCAGATACCCTGACATGAAATTAGGGGAGCCTTTGTTTGGTCGAACAAGGGTCCAAGACAGCAGAATCACCTCACTTTCTATATTTGATGAACTGGCTTTATCTCCTCCTCCCCCATATACAGACACACACAGACCAAAAAAAAATATTCCCAATTTGGTGTAGTGGTTAGGAGCACAGACTCTAATCTGGGAGAACCTGGTTTGATCCCCACTCCTCCGCATGCAGCTGCTGGTGTGACCTGGGGTCAGTCACAAGTTTTCTCAGAGCTGTTCTCTCAAGGGCAGTTCTCAAGAGAGCTCTCTCAGCCCCAACTACTCCACAGGATGTCTGTTCTGGGGAGGAGAGGGGAAAGGAGATTGTAAGACACTCTGAGACTCCGAGTGAAGGGCGGGGTATAAATCCAATCTCCTCCTCCTCCTCCTTCTTCACACCAAAATCACCATAACTTCTAGCATTTAAGCCATAGACCTTTTCTCCCTCTGCCCCCCAACACACACATGACTAAAGACAGAAATATTCCCAAGTCCTCCATTTTTCTTCTCTAAAAGTCCCAGGATGCCAAATTCACATTAACTTCCACAGGCCTCTGCCCCCCTCCTCCAAACACACGTAGCTAAAGACAGAAAGATTCCTATCCCCTCCACATCTTTTTCTGTAAAGCTGAAACTCTCTGGTTCTGGTGAGACAACAAACACCTAATAAAGGTGATGGATGAATGAAAAATACCATGCAAAGTGGGGAGGGGCCGTGGTAGAGCCTCTGCTTGGCATGCAGAAGGTCCCAAGTTCAATCCCCGGCATCTCCAGTTAAAAAGGACCAGGCAGTAGGTGATGTGAAAGAAGAAGACGAAGAAGAGATTGGATTTATACCCTGCCCTTCACTACCCAAGGGAGTCTCAGAGCGGTTTACAAACTCCTTTCCCTTCCCCTCCACACAACAGACACCCTGTGAGGTAGGTGGGGCTGAGGGAGCTCTTTCGAGGACTGTCCTTGAGAGAACAGCTCGGAGAGAAGAAGAAAGAAGAGATTGGATTTATACCCCACCCTTCTCTACCCAAAGGAGTCTCAGAGTGGCTCACAATCTCCTTTCCCTTCCCCTCCCCATGACCTACACCCTGTGAGGTGGGTGGGGCTGAGAGAGCTCTGACAGAAACTGCTCTTTTTCAATAACAGTTCTGACAGGACTATGGCCTCAAACCTCTGCCTGAGACCCTGGAGAACTGCTGCCAGTCTGAGTAGACAATACTGACCAAGATGGACCGATGGTCTAAGAAAAAGTAGCTTTGTGTGTGTTCATGTGTGAGCGGTCACCTGGAATTCATAGCCGCGGCTTGGAAATCAACCTTTGTGTCCCTTCCCGGAAGGTCTCGGTTGCATTTAATAGCAATGAGAGACATTTCCAGTATGCACCACCGACAATTACTCATTTTGCTCCGAACCATTTACTTGGAAGCCCCGTGGGCCGAATCACAGCTTCACAGGTAATGGGAACGGACACCCAGTTAGCAGCTGTACTTAATCTTCATGGTGCTTAGCACACTGTTTGTTGCAGACTCTGGCTTGCTCTTCATCATTCTGAGGTTCTGCCCTCCCACTTCAGGAGAAAGTTCTCAGTTCTGATCACTAGCGAACCCTACGTTGTTTCTTGGCCTTACCTGGATGCTCAGGTGAGCCTGATATCAGATCTTGGAAGCAAAACAGGATCGGCTCTGGCTAGTCTTTGGATGAGAGACCACCAAGGAAGTCCAGGATAGCAACGCAGAGGAAGGCAATGGCAAGCCACCTCTGCCGGTCACTTGCCTGGAAGACCCTATGGAGCTGTCATAAGTTCGTGGCAACTTGGGGGCACTTTCCTCGGTTTCTTTAATAACAACTTTCTGTTGATGCTACTACTTCGGATTAGGGGTGTGCATTTTGTTTTTAATCGGCATTTTTCGGTTTGATTCTATTGCACCCGAAATAATTTCAGTATTTCCATGAAATCCTGGTTCCCGATACTGGTATGGTATTTGGATTGGGGATTATTATTTTTTTGGAAATCCCGATTTTTTTTTTCTGGGTCCAATAAACCTGAGAAGAAAAATACCAGTAAAAAGAAAAGCCAGCCTGACTCTGCAGCCCGACTTCTCCTGCAGCCAGTAGTGGCTAAGTGCGTGGACTAATCTGGGAGAACCAGGTTTGATTCCCCACTCTTCCACTTGCAGCTGTTGGATGACCTTGAGCAAGCCATAGTTCTTTCAGAGCTGTTCTTGAAAAAAGAGCAGTTTCTGTCAGAGCTCTCTCAGCCCCACCTACCTCACAGAGCTCTCTCAGCCCCACCTACCTCTGAGACTCTGAGTGAAGGGCAGGGTATAAATCCAAACTCTTCTTCTTCTTCTTCTACACTGCATGCAGATCTGGCTGGGATGGCTTCTGAAGCTCGATTTAAATGGGGCCGCACGAGAAGCCAGCCCCAACCTGAGCCAGTGGGAACAGTCTGCTCCCCCTGGCGCAGCTGATCCTCGGGCTGTCTTCTGCAGTCCCTTTAGACTTTAAAGGGACTGCAATAGAAGCCCGACGAACAGGTGAGAGGCGGGATAAAAGCTTGGTGTGCTTTGCGTGTGGAAGGTCCCAGTTTCAGTCCCCGGCATCTCCAGTTAAAGAAAAGGCAGTGGGTGATGGGAAAGACCTCTGCCTGAGCCCCTGGAGAACCACTGCCAGTCTGAGTGAACAAAACTAACCTGGATGGACCCAGGGTCTGATTCGGTATAAGGCAGCTTCATGTGTCCTGGGGAGGGGCAGTGACTCAGTAGAAGGGCCTCTGCTTGGAATGCAGAAGGTCTCAGCTTCAATCTCTGGCCTCTCCAGTTTAAAAGATGAGGTAGTAAGTGGAGGGAAAGACCTCTGCCTAAGACCCTGGAGAGTGCTGCCAGTATGGGTAGACAATACTGGACCCAGGGTCTGATTCAGTATAAGGAAGCTTCAACCGTGTTCCACTGTGTTACTGCCTTTCAAAAGAGATGTGTCAGTCCCATTGCATAGCTTGTCCCTGTTATCTTAGCTCTGCTCACATTGCCTGGCTGGCTGATTCCAGAAGTCAAAGGCGTATTCGTTGGATCACATTGATGCACCATGAATAAATTCTAAGCATGCGTCAATATCAGGATTGCCGTCGGCTGACAAATGCCACCAACTGCACAGCCGCAAAGTCAGCACACATAGGTCCTTTTTGCACTAGACCTTAAATCCTGGTTCAATCCTGTCCCTGGACTTATATTCTACACTACACGTGAGTTTACCCTTGCAATTATCTCAGGGTATTATCACATTCTACACTACATGCGAGTTCACCCCGGTAATTATCTCAGGGTATTTTTACATTCTACATTACACGTGAGTTCACCCCTATAATTATCTTGGGGTATTTTTACATTCTGCACTACATGTGAGTTCACCCCTGTAATTATCTTGGGGTATTTTTACATTCTACACTACATGCGAGTTCACCCCTGTAATTATCTCAGGGTATTTTTACATTCTACACTACATGCGAGTTCACCCCTGTAATTATCTCGGGGTATTTTTACATTCTACACTACACACTAGTTCACCCCTGTAATTATCTTGGGGTATTTTTACATTCTACACTACACACTAGTTCACCCCTGTAATTATCTCAGGGTATTTTTACATTCTACACTACACACTAGTTCACACCTGTAATTATCTTGGGGTATTTTTACATTCTACACTACACGCGAGTTCACCCCTGTAATTATCTCAGGGTATTTTTTGTTTCCCCATTACATTGAGGTCATCCCGTTTTTGCCCCACACTTGTCCCGAGATAAACGGATGCTGCTATAACCAGGGATAAATGCAAGGTATTGGTTCGCGAGCTGAACTCTGATAAAACCAGGGATGAGATCCAAGTGGAGAAAGGACCATACTCTCAAACATCTGGCTTTAAATGAAGCCTCACAGCTGGCACACAAGGAATCCTAAGCAATGAGCACATGTCCCTAGCAGCCCTCAGCTGGGCTGTAGGGTTGCCAAGGCCACCCTGGGGAGTTCCTGGAGATTTGGGAGCCTGTAGAGGGAGGACTCTGGGGAGCAATTTCACCGAGAATCTTTGGTAAACCACAGAGTTTGCCCTCTGAAGCTGTTCTTTTCACCAGGGGAATTGGATCTCTGTAGGCTGGAGATCAGATGTCATTCCAGGGGAACTCCAGGGTAAGGTTGCCAGGTCATCTGGCTGCTGGTGGGGAGGTCCTCTTCTTCTCTGGGATTCTTAGGCACACACGCAAAATGCATGTGCTGCGATGATGTCACCCAGAAGTGATGTCATTGTGCAGGGCGTGTTGTGGGGGGACACTATAGTGTTTGAGAGAAAAAAACTCTATGGTAACCATAGGGTTTTTTCCTCAAACGCTAGAGCTTCGCCCCACAATGTGCACTGTGCAATGATGTCACCTCCAGGTGACATCATCACACGGGTCACGTTGGTGCAGATGTGACTGTTTGGGGGTGGAGCTCCCCCACCAGCCAGCTGGGCAGCGGCAGATCGGGCCCCTCGAAAGTGGGTAAACCCCAGCCCCCATTGGAGGGATGGCAACCTTACTCCAGGGCCTACCTGCAGGTTGGCTACCCCGCTGGTCCACCCTACTGAATGGCACCACTGAACAGATGCAAACGTAATCAAAAGGCGGGGTTAACATCTCCTGGCTGACAGCAAGCAGGTGTCGTCTCGTGAATAGCAAACGATCCTTGTTCCCAGCCCTGATAAAATGATCAGCTTATGTAAAAAGTGAATTTGAGTTGATCTGTCCAGAATTCATTCTGGACATCATTCTTCAATCTAATTAAGAATGTCAGTTGAGTCCAGTTGAGTCACAGAACTCACAATACCCTTTTGAAGCTAAGGGATCCAAACCCAAATTCCTTCCTGCTCCACTTTGTCTCTCTGTGTGATGAAGAGTCATCTGCTTGAGGCATTTCCAAAACATCCATTTTCTTTGGGAACCATTGAGCTGTCTGGGGAATTGCCTTATTTATTTATTTATTCAATGGGATTTACTAGGCCGCCCTTCCCTACAAGCAGGGCTCAGGGTGGCTTACAACCGTGTTATACATTCACAGACGACTACATTAAAAACAGTCCAATAAATAACAATAAGTAAAAACAGTGTATATACAGTACTTTAGGTGGCGGGAAATCCTGACTCCCCTGTCTCCCTGAGGGCAGGGGCTATGAGGAATGAGGAACCACATGCCAGTGCCGGAAGAAGTCCCATCACTGTCCTCAGCTGAAAGCCCGGCGGAACATCTCTGCCTTACATGCCCTGCGGAAAGGCAACAGCTCCCGCAGGGCACGGAGGTCTTCCGGCAGAGCATTCCACCAGGCAGTGGCCAGGGTTGAGGACTGCTGAACCTGGGCTTCCATAGATAAGGAAGAATCCAGAGTCACGCCCAGACTCCTGACGGTCTGTATCAGTGATAGAGGCACACCCTCAAGAGTCAGGAGCAACAGTCCCAAGGGCCTATCCATGGATGCCAACAAGAATTCAACCAGTTAAAAATGCCACAAGGGTCCATCTCCACAAGCCACCACCACCAGATGCGCTGTTTTAGCACTTGAAATGAGGGCTATTTTGGGGCAGGAACATACAGGAACGGAGTTCCGGCTGGCTCCCAAGTTGGCCACGCCCAGCAGGAACTCATTAGCATAATAGGCCACACCCAACAGCAGAAACACACTAGGATTGGCTACATTAGGGGTGTGTGGCCTAACATGCAAAGGAGTTCCTGCTATAAATAAAGGCTCTGGGTTTTGACAACAAACAAGGTAAACAGAATAACAAGCAAGAGGTGGGTGTGGCTGGATAACCACACTTCTGGTGACATGGGGGTGCAGCCTAATGTGGTAATGAGCTGTGCTGTCAGGGGTGTGGCCCAATATGCCAATGAGTTCCTGCTGTTGGATGTGGCCTATTCTGCTAATTAGGTCTTGCTGGGCTTTTTCTACAAAAAGTGGCAACCTTCACAACCTGGGCTTCCATAGATAAGGAAGAATCCAGAGTCACGCCCAGACTCCTGACGGTCTGTATCAGTGATAGAGGCACACCCTCAAGAGTCGGGAGCAACGGTCCCAAGGGCCTATCCATGGATGCCAACAAGAATTCAACCAGTTAAAAATGCCACAAGGATCCATCTCCACAAGCCCCCACAACCACCGGGTGCGCTGTTTTAGCACTTGAAATGGTGTGTGTGTGTGGGGATACATTATCACCTCATCCTACCACACCACAATGCCCTCAAGAGCTTTTTAAATGGCCACGTTCTTCTCTAGTTTGGTGTCGTGGTTAAGTGCATGGACTCTAACCTGGGGGAACCAGGATCAATTCCCCACTCCTCCACTTGCACATGCTTGATGACCTTGGGCGAGCCATAGTTCTGACAAGAGCTGTTCTCTCAAGGACAGTTCTCTCAGAGCTCTCTCAGCCCCACCTCCCTCACAGGGTGTCTGTTGCGGGGAGGGGAAGGGAAAGGGATTGTAAGCCGCTCTGAGACTCCGAGTGAAGGGTGGGGTATAAATCCAATCTCCCCCCCTCCTCCTCCTCTTCTTCTAAAATGGTATCAGCGTCCATGGGCCAAACCCAGAGAGTCTGGCCCTTACTTTCAGAGGTTGGATCAGCCAGACTCTGCTCTCCAGTCTGAACAGGGTGCCCAGACAGAGACATATCATGAGTGCTCAAGATGGTGTTTGTTAAAGTTTATCAAGGTGTTTCAGGCAACACGACAACACAAGCAAAGAAAGGTTGGACTTATCAAGCCCTCGCCCGCCCTCTGACTGACCGCCCTCACTTCCGATGAGCTGGTAGGAGCGATGGGATCCATTGCACGTCTCACTCAGAATGTCAACATTTCTGCGACTGTCCTTCCACCTGATTGACAGGTTTCATTGGAGGCATAGGGCAGCGGACCTTTCCCCCCTTTCAGAGCGAGAGGTGCAGGTCTTTACCGCCTGACCCGGAATGTCACTCCTCTTACGGCTGGGCTGAAACTTATCACACTACAGTCCGCTGACTATCGTCCAGCGGGATTCCTCCTGCTTGACCCTACCCTATGCTTGTTAACAGCTCTCGGGTAATGAACTCTCAACCTGAAGCACAATTTATAAAGCTATCAGCCAAAGATTTCATTTCAAATGACAGGAGAGCAAGCTTTGCTTGACCCTAGGGAACAAGTTGTGCAGTAATTACACGGCTGCTCTCTAAAGAGGCAGGATCAAGTCATGGCAATGCTTTGAGGGTCAATAAGGTGATTTCATATATGATTTAATGGGCCACCGTCCAGGAATTCTAAACCTCGCCAGAGATAATACTGTGCAGATCTCGGGTTGCGATGTCCTGCCTTAGCTGACGCTTGGACATCTGTCTTTTAAAGGGTCTGATTAAAACAGTCAGATTTGGCGGGACTTGAAAATGGAAAATATCTCTGTAGCTAGTTATATAGTCCAGATAGCTCTCATTGCTTCTGCAGAAATCTCATTAAAATCCAGGACAACCTTCAGCTCTAATTGGGATGTAGCATTTTTTCAAAACGAGGACCGACAAAATAGGGGGGGGGGAAACCCCACTGTGAAATCCAGGATTTGTCAAATCGTATCTGCCCAGACATGTTTTCTTCCAAAATTATCCCAAGTTTGATATGCATTAGAGGCAGTGGGAGGTAATAATTATGAATATAGTGTTCGCCCCCACCCCATGTTTTTACTTCAATCAACCACAAGAAATGTGTAGACCCAGCTGGGTCCAAAAACTTCAAAACCATCTATGCCCAAGTAGTCCTGTGTATGCATCCAAGAAGTAATTTATGACTTGATGCAACCATGTTGACAGATGCTGAGTTTCATACAGATACTTCCAAAATTCATTCCATCCAATCTCTTCCTGAATTCTGAGATTATCAAACGGCCTTGTTTACAGAAGGGAACCAAGACATAACTTTCCCCTTTTCCATAATTCCTGTGTGTATGAGGATGGAAAACCCTTAGATTTGGGAAAGATTGTTTTAGTTGTGGTATAATAATGAAATAAAATGGGGGAGGAACTCAAATTCACTAGAATTGGATTTGATCTCAAAAATTCAGATTTGTGCGGTTGTAGTTTTGTTTTCATTGTGGGACCAACTCATTTTCTGGTGTGAATGCCAGCAGAAATGACCAGTCTTTGTCAGATGATTTCTGTTTTGACCATTGTCCTGTTGGGTTTTGGCACTGCCAGAGTGGCACTGGTTCTGCTGGGCAGATTGCACTGGTTCTGTTGCTGACCTTGCAAACATGCCCCCTCCCCACACTTCACTTTCTACAGCAGAGATTCTCTGGGCTTGTTGTATGCCTACTTTGTTTTTTCCCCACCATTGGAAACCATGAAGGATGGGGGCACTGTCTTTGAGTGCCCATAGAATTGGACTCCCTGGTCAAATCTTTTTGAAACTTGGGGGTTTGTTTGGCAAGAGGCTCCAGCAGCTTTGCTGCAAATTTCATGCCTCTACCTCAAACTCCTCCCCCCCAGCCCATTGAATATACCCTAGGAGATTTGTCATTGACTATGATGGCCCCATGAGGTATAATGAAGCCGAAAGATTCAGGATCCCCAAATCAATTTCGGATTCTCTTACCAGTCAGCCGAATCAGATCAGAGACTTTGATTTGGCTTAACTAATGCCTGAATCCTGCCGAAAAGGGTTTTTTTTTTAATTGTAGTTAATTGTTGTTTTCAGGATTTTGTACTGAGATTGTTGTGAACTGCCCTGACCCCATCTATGGGGAGGGCAGTATACAAACAAATAAATAAGTAGGCTTGGAAATGCTGAATGCACATCCCTAATTGCGACTCATGGTTTGCAATATTTAGACCGGCAGTCAGAATTTACAGACGGCTTCGCCAATTTGTGCACACACTTGTCCATCACTAAAATGTTTAGAGCGTCTGCCCATGGTGACTTACAGAGTTTGAGTTAAGCTGTTATGACTTTATCTGAATCTGTTTAAGCCAAGATCAGCTAAATAAAAGAGGCTCTCTCCCTGCAGATCTTTCCTGGATAGCCCACGCTAGCCAGGTCTCATCATATCCCAGTGTCAGAACCCACAGCTAACAACAAAGTACACGCATTCAGGAACGGTTATACTTTTATTGCAAAGCTATAGATGCAGTAACATAGGCACTGTTAAGAATGACGGCGACCCATGGAGCCTAATAGGATATAGTGTATTTGTATGCACCCCCATGGCATGCGCCACTTAGGTACCCCCCCCCGCACGCGGGATAACTTAGGAAACCGTTAGGTGGCTAAAGCTGGGAACCAGGAGTCTCTCCCGGTATAGAAGAGACCTCTAGACAACACAACCTCCTTCTGCACATCTGTAGAGATAAGCATTTCAGCAAAGGCATAACGAGAGGGATAGGAATGCAATAGCAATTAACAAGACACAGAATGAACTCCCCAACCCCCATGGCAGCATAGCTGACACCCAGAAGCCAAGCAAGGTCAGCCCCTGGATAGATCATGGATGCGAGACTGCCAAGGAAGTCCAGGGTTGTGATGTAGAGGCAGGCAATGGCAAACTGCCTCTCAGTATCTTGCACCTTGAAAACCCCATGGGGTCTCTGTAAGTCAGCCGTGACTCGAGAGCAAAAAAAAAAGTTTAAAAATCTCCCTGCAAGTGTGGGCAAAGACAAGGCAGCTGATTGGCCTTCTTTGGCCACATACCTGCATTTTTGACCTACGGTCAACTGTTTGAGCTATCTGAACTCTTGGGCATTTTCACACACTTTCAGTCCGGTTTCAATGCACTTTGCAGCTGGATTTTACTATGTGAAATGGCAAAATCCACTTGCAAACGGTCACCAAAGTGGATTGAAACTGCATTATCGCCCGGACTCGGCTTCCTTGGGCAAGCTCAGTCTCATCAGCTCTTGGAAGCTAAGCAGGGCTGACCCTGACAAGTATTTGGATGGGAGACCTCCAGGGAATACCAGGGCTGGGAGGCCAGAGGTAGGTGATCAAGCCACTTCTCTGAATTATTTATTTATTTATTTCATTCGATTTCCTATCCCGCTCACCACCCCAGGGGCTCTGAGCGGCTTACAATTCTAATTAATGAGCACAGTCCTAATCTTGGGCAACATGTAAGTAGGGAGGTGAGAAGCCTTACCAGGCACCCTTTCTTCTGTAGCAGATCTTTCTTTTGCGAGGGGACAGTCCCAGCGGCGGCCCTTCTTTTGGTGCTGGTCTTTTTTGCACTTCCGTCCTTTCCGGCAGACGTAACTCTTTAGGCCCGGACCACTTCGCGCTTCTGCGCATGCTCTGCAGCGGCCTCTGTCCAAGTCAGGCTTCGGCCTGCCGCGTCACTCCACCTCCGCGCCTCATCTGTCCGGCCTCCATTCCTGCCGTCACCTCGCCAGCCGCCATTCTTTCCTCTGCCGCTGCCGCACATATTTTATCTACTCGCCCTTTAACGGGCTTTCGAATCACTGGGGGGACAGGAGCTGGGACATAGGGCCAGGAGCTCATCCTGGCCGTGGTGGGGATTCGAACAGCCGAAGCTGCTCGTCCAGGTTTTTAAAGCAGGCTTCCCTTACTGCCTGCGTCACCGCTCCCTACGTGCCCCAGTGGGAGTCACCAGAGGTCACCATGACTTCCAGGCACAGGCGCACCTGCACACACACACACACACACACACACACACACGCAAAAATACCCCCCCCAAAAAAGAGACAAGAAACTGCATTATTTAGTATGTGTGAAAGTTCCCTTTCATCAACTTTTCACCTATTTGCCTTTTCAAAACTGCCAAAGTGTCTTCCAGAAATGCTTGAGACAAAGTTTTCAGGAACAATTGACACAACCCCTCTAATATTTAGTACCGTTCTAATTTAAATTCTGCCATCTCGGGGTGTCTCCCAATTGTCTTCTCTTACTCCAGCTTCAGTTAGCAAGACAGACTTCCCTGATTTCAGCAAGAGTAATTTTACATTAAGATATGCCTGCCAGACCTCTGTCCTTTATGATGTCCAGTTGTAATGTGCAACCTCGGTGTTCGTGTGTTAGTAAACAGACGGGGGGGGGGGACCACAATTTGACCTGATGTAGCCACCAAGTAGGGCCATGGTGGCTCAGAGGTTAAGACGCTGCACTATTAAAGGCATTTTCACACACACTAACACACTTCCAATCCACTTTCAATGCACTTTGCAACTGGATTTTACTGAAGGTCGGTAGTTCAGCAGTTTGAGACCCAAGTGCCGTGTGACGGAGTGAGCTCCCGTCTCTAGTTCCAGCTCCTGCCGACCTAGCAGTTTGAAAGCAAGAAATTGCAAGTAGATAAATAGGTACCACTTCAGTGGGAAGGTAACAGTGTTCCATGCGCCTTGGCATTTAGTCATGCCGGGCACATGACAATGGAGATGTCTTCAAACAGCGTTGGCTCTTTGGCTCGGAAACGGAGATGAGCACCGCCCCCCTAGAATTGGATTCGACTGGCTTTCGAGCAAGGGAAACCTTTACCTTTACTTTTACTGCCACCAAGTAAGACCGATTTCACACAAGAGCCGTGCCGTGGTCGCGCCTCCCTTTGCCCCGCTTCTATTGGTCAATTTCCCACTCGAAGCCAAAAAAAATTAGGATCACGGAACCGCAGGGAAAATTGGGCGAAGCCACGGGTCAAAATGCGGCTGCGCGGCTTCGAGTGAGAAATTGACCAATAGAAGTGGGGCAAAGGGAGGCGCGACCGCGGCGCAGCTCTTGTGTGAAATCGGTCTAAGTTTCCAAGTCCAGCATACATCGCCTGACCAAGGCACCCGCAAACAAGAATCTGTGTCATTTTGGACTTGGTGATTGCTGGTAAGTAGTGCAACTCTACAGAGTTTCTCCAGTCAAGCCTGTTGAAATCGGTGTGCTTAGTCTGGAGTAACTATTCTGAGGATTTCATTATAAGAAGCTGCATTTCTCGGTTCATGCAGAATGCCCATGTAATGTATCCAGTCCAGACAAGTCCAGAGACAAATGTCGAGCTTTGCTCCAAGAGACAATGGACTATGCGGATCCTAGCCCGCTCCAATCAGGGGGCTAGGTTCTCGGCCGAAAGCCTATGGGACTCTCGGCCACTGTAAATAACCTATAGGGAAGTAGGGGTGTGTTTTGGGTGGCAGTTTCTTGGGGGATATAAGCCAGCCTGCGAGCCGGCCAAAGCCGTCTTGTTCCGGATAGAATAAAGTACGCTTTGCTGAAATCACTCTCTGTTTGCGTACTTTTCAGCCCGGCAATCCTTCCCTGCAGCTTCCAGAGCACAAAGCCATCTCAACAGAGAATGCCCATATTGGGAGAGACAGTCACTTCTCCTGTATCTCATAATTATATAAGACAGCAACAAATTGGTCTTTCGGGTATCACCGTAGCATTTGCCCAAATTGGCCCTACTGCCTCCCGGAGCACAGCAGCAAATGGTACCGCCGCATCTCCATTTCCCCGATGCTGCTGATGAAGCATATGTTCTACAATCATAAATGGGGTCGGAGAAAAATGATCTTGCATGGCTGCTGTAATGTCTGAGTCTATCTGGATGGGAGATGGGGAATGCTCAAAGCAGGAGGCTGGTGACATCCATCATGGTGCCGGGGTTCGGGGTCTGGACGGGAATCTGGCAAACTGAGGCTCAAACACCCGCTTTGAGATGGAAGCTTGCTAGATGATGTCATGGCCCTGCTGTACACTGTCAGGCTGCACTCGGAGTGTCGTGTGCAGTTCTGGAGGCCTCACTTCAAAAAGGACGTGGACAGAATGGGGCGGGTGCAGAGGAGAGGGATGAGGAGGATCGGGGGCCTGGAGACCAAGCCCTAGGAGGAAAGGCTGAGGGACTTAGGAAGGTTCAGTCTGGGGAAGAGGAGGTTGAGGAGGGACACGGTGACTCTCTTGAAGTATCTGAAGGTCTGTCCCTGAGAGTAGGGTGGGGAGCCATTCCTGTTGGCAGCAGAGGGGAGGACTCGCAAGAATGGGTTTAAATTACGGGTGGGAAGGTACCGGCTGGATCTTAGAAGAAACTTTTTGACAGTCAGAGTTGTGCCGCAGTGGAATCAGCTGCCTGGGGAAGTGGTGAGCTCCCCCTCCCTGGCAGTCTTGAAGCAGTGGCTGGACAAAGCCTTATCAGGGATGCTCTAGGTTGATCCTGCACTGAGCAGGGGGTTGGGCTAGATGGCCTCTATGGACCCATCCAATGCTGTGATTCTATGATTCTATGATGATGGACCAATAGGTAGGATTGCCAGGTCCCCCCCGGCCACCAGTGGGGGGGTGGGGGTCAGTGTTCCCCCTAAGCTGAGTTAGTGTGAGCTAGCTCAGTTATTTTAAGCCTCCGGCTCACACATTTTTGTCCTAGCTCAGGAAGGAGGGCTCCAGAGCACACTAATTTATGCAGTAGCCCAATCACTCACTCATAACTTTATTGCCAGGAACTCATAAAGCAGAATTTTTGCTCACAAAGCTCCATAGCTTAGAGGGAGCATTGGTGGGGGTCATGTTGTCAGATCCAGCCTGGGAAACTCCTGGAGATTTGGGGATGGAGGCTGGGGAGGCCACGGACCCCAGTGGGGTACAGTGCCGTGGAGTCCACCCTCCAAAACATCCATTTGTTTTCCAGAGGAACTGACCTCTGTAGGTTGGAGAAGAACTGTAATTCTGGGGGCCAGATATGGGCCAGATGGTCTATTTCAGACAGAACCATTTTAGAACCAGTTCCCTACTGGAATTTATTTGTAATTTCAGACACAAACGCTTCTGTCCCGTTTATGAAATGGGGCTGAAGCGTTTTACCTGTCAACTGCTTACAAGTAGTCTCCAGTTTCCTCTCCCGGTTCCGATGCGCTTTTTCCCGCCATTTTTCACCCGTGCAGGTGATGTCTGGCTTTGTTTAAAAAAATGTTTGCATTATAGTGTTATAGCACTATAGCGCTATAACACTATAACGGAACAGCAGTATATCAACCCCATTGCAATGCCTGGAGTGTTTTGTTATATTGCTATAGCGCTATAGCTCTATAAAGCGAACATGAAAAAAAGCCGGAGATCGCCCGCGCAGGCGAAAAATGGTGGGGGGAAGCGGGAAAAAGCGGTGCAGTCTGAAATGGCAAACCGCTTCAGATCCAGCTGTTTACCAGAAGGGGAAAGCCATGTGTGAAATGGCAGCCCTATACTGGTTTACTCCATGACGGATCAAAAACAGCTTCAAAACGGGTTAAAAAGGGTAATGTGAAATTCCTCATTCTCTCTCAGCCCGAAGTATCTTACCTGGTTGCTGCTGAGGTGATAAAACCAAGGAGTTAAAAGCTGCTTTTGGTTCTTTAACAGGCTTTTCCCACCAACAGAGTGGACCCCCACAAAATCTCCAATGATTGAGGGGGAACCAGGGCTTTTTTAAAAAAACTATAAACCTTCCCTTCAGTTGCCAGGGGTTCTAGAGGTGGCAAGCACGTAGGTTTTGAGTTTGCTGCCATGAGGTAAGTTTTTTGGTGAGTGAGTAGAACATGGAGACCCCCGAGGCAGGATTTTTACATAAACAATACAGAAAATGTCTTTATTGAAAGGTTGGTCCAAGGAACAGATCAGCAGCCCCGGTCTTTAGACAGTCAGAGGAGAAACCTGGCCGAGGCACACTGAGAAGGAGGAGGAGGAGGAGGAAGAAGAAGAAGAGATTGTTTTTATACCTCGCCTGTCACTTGGAGTCTCAGAGCAGCTTACAATCTCCTTCTCTTCCTCCCCCCACAAGAAACACCCTGTGAGGTAGGTGGGATTGAGAGAGCTCTGAGAGAACTGCGACTGGCACAAGGTCATCCAGCTGCTGCATGTGGAGGAGTGGGGAATCAATCCCGGTTCTCCAGACGAGAGTCCTCCGCTCTTAACCACTACGCCAAACTGGCTAGTTAGCTAGTTATGGCTTCAGAGGGCGGTTTGAATTCCCGCGAATGCTTTCAGTGCCAAAGAGGCATTCACCGACTAGCTGTTCGAGAAATTCAGTTCATGATTAAAATGCTGAGTAGCGATCAAGAAGTGGAGGAAGAGGAGGAGATTATTTATATACCCCGCCTGTCACTCGGAGTCTCAGAGCAGCTTACAATCTCCTTCTCTTCCCCTCCCCACAAGAAACACCCTGTGAGGTAGGTGGGACTGAGAGAGCTCTGAGAGAACTGCGACTGGCACAAGGTCCTCCAGCTGCTGCATGTGGAGGAGTGGGGAATCAAACCCGGTTCTCCAGACGAGAGTCCTCCACTCTTAAGCACTACGCCAAACTGGCTAGTTAGCTAGTTATGGCTTCAGAGGGCAGTTTGAATTCCCGCGAATGCTTTCAGTGCCAAAGAGGCTTTCACCGACTAGCTGTTCGAGCCATTCAGTTCATGATTGGAATGCTGAGTAGCGATCAAATATCCTCACATGGTTTCGACTGCTGAGCATGAGACCGGTTGATTGTCTTCGTAATTAGTTCTCTCCACTGATGATGTTTCCGTCCCTTCTCTCACTCTTGCGCAACATCTGTTAATTAACACCCCTGAACTCGAGGCGGCCATTTTCATGGTCACAGCGTGGCGTCTCTCTTATCTCTCCTCTAAGTTGTCGAAGGATCGTTTCTCCCTTTTATGCCTTTCCCAGGAATCTGAAATGTTCTGTAAACAGGGTGGTGGTGGAGTGAATTATGTCGAGGGAACAGGATTTAGCCGCTGAAGCCTGTCCTTTTGCATTTTCTTAGAAAGGATGAACTCCGTGTCGGTTCGGGATGCCATCTTGTTGCTGAACGAGCTGCTGTCAGGATGGATTCATTCTTGAATAAACCTGCTTCCTTTGCTGGCGGAAAGGCCCTGAAGTGAGTCTTTTCCTCTCTCCCAGACAGACCTTGGTAAAAGGAGGGGGGGTGTTCATTAGGTTTAAAGGGAAAATCCATTAGCAAGAAGAAGAAGAGATTGGATTTATACCCCGCCCTTCACTACCCAAAGGTGTCTCAGAGCGGCTTACAGACTCCTTCCCCTTCCCCTCCCCACAACAGACACCCTGTGAGGTAGGTGGGCCTGAGAGAGCTCTGACAGGAACTGCTCTTTTTTCAAGGACAGCTCTTATCAGAACTATGGCTTGCCCAAGGTCATCCAGAAGGCGCAAGTTGAGGAGTGGGGAATCAAACCCGGTTCTCCCAGATTAGAGTCCGCCCACTTAACCACGACACAAAACGGGGTATAAACACCAAACACCAAAAGAGCCACCAGGTTGGATTTCCTCTCTCACACAGTATTCCCCCCCCCATTCCCCCAAGAGTCAGACTAAATGGTACGAGGCTTGCTCGTCACCAGAGACAGGTCTCTCAATCGGGCACTAAGTCCTCTCCCAGAGCTGGAGCTAAACCACTCCGCCACACTGCCAGGCAGACCTGCCCTTGAAACTAGTCACTCTTTTCCTGAGGCAGGCCACAAAAACCATCAAAACGATCACTGCCTTTTCCATGAGGCACACCGGAACTCAGAGCCTGCTCTGCTTCCCTCCATCAGTTTGGTGTAGTGGTTAGGAGCGCGGACTCTAATCTGGGAGAACCGGGTTTGATTCCCCACTCCTCCACTTGCACCTGGCTGAATGACCTTGGGCAAGCCGTAGTTCTGATAAGAGCTGTCCTTGAAAAAAAGCAGTTTCTGTCTGAGCTCTCTCAGCCCCACTGACCTCACAGGGTGTCTTTTGTGGGGAGAGGATAGGGAAGGAGATTGCAAGCCACTCTGAGACTCCAAGTGAAGGGTGGGGTATAAATCCAACTCCTCCTCCTCCTCCTTCTTCTCCTCTTCTTCTTCTTCCCTAAGGAGAGCCAGTATGGTGTAGTGGTTAAGTGTGTGGACTCTAATCTGAGAGAACCGGGTTTGATTCCCCATGCCTCCACTTGCAGCTGCTGGATGACTATGGGCAGGCCATAGTTCTGTTAGGGCTGTTCTTGAAAAAGAGCCTTTTTTGTCAGAGCTCTCCCAGGGTGCCTGTTGTGGGGAGGGGAAAGGAAAGGAGTTTGTAAGCTGCTTTGAGACTCTGAGTGAAGGGCGGGGTATAAATCCAATCTCCTCCTCCTCCTCCTCTTCTTCTTCTGAAAAGATAACAACATCAACAACAATAATAAATAAATTTTTAACAAATCTTCTTCTATGCTGTAAATTACTCCTTGTCAGTCCAGCAGGGACTTCTGGTGCATCAGGAAGGCAACTGATGGTGGTAGACAGTGCCTCCAAGTCACAGCTAACTTAAGGTGACCTCAGAGGGTTTTCAAGGCAAGAGCCGTTCAAAGGTTTGCCATTGCCTGCCTCTGCGTAGTGACCCTGGACTTCCTTGGAGGTCTCCCATCCAAATTCTACGCAGAGCTGACCCTGCTTAGCTTCTGAGATCTGACAAGATCATTTTAAAACACCTCTCTATCTATTTGTGTGCATGCTAGTAGGATTGGGGCCACAGGAGCTTATCCAGTCCTCCGGCAACTTCCATACCCTTCCAAGAAGAAGAAGGTGAAGGAGAAGAAGAAGAGGAGGAGGTGGAGGAGGAGGAGGAGGAGATTGGATTTATACCCCACCCTTCTCTTGGAGTCTCAGAGCGGCTTACAAACTCCTTTCCCTTCCCCTCCCCACAACAGACACCCTGTGAGGTAGGTGGGGCTGAGAGAGCTCTTTCGAGGACTGTCCTTGAGAGAACAGCTCTTGTCAGAACTATGGCTTGCCCAAGGTCATCCAGCAGCTGCGAGTGGAGGAGTGGGGAATCAAACCTGGTTCTCCCAGATTAGAGTCGGCACACTTAACCACGACACCAAACATGAGATGTCTTCCGACAGTGGTCACTGCCATGTGCATACTCTGAGAGCAGTGCAGATGAATGCAGAGGGGCACATAAACTTTTCCAGAGGCAGGAGACAAACTGGATCACTCCCGTACTGTTGCTCTTGTCCCCCAAATCTACTTTTCAATCACAATTTGAAAATCTCAAAAAAGGAACGGATTTTGGATGCATCACTTCAGTGTAGCTGCTGGGTTCTGAATCCACGAGAAAGCCCATTTCAGTTCCCCTGTTGCCGCATTGTCCCAGGGTGATGCAAAATGTGTGACTCTAAACACATTTTACTGAGCATGGATGGTGAAAATGACAGCGTTATTTATGACCATCCCGAGTATAAAGGTGGCAAGCTTAGAACACAGAGATAATTCACCTTTAAGGCAGTAGTAGAGAGAGAGAGAGAGAGAGAGAGAGAGAGAGAGAGAGAGAGAGAGAGAGAGAGAAAGAGAGGAGTTGCGTCATCCTTAATCTTTAAACTTCAGCCTGCCGTGCGCTCTGTCAGTCGCTTTGTCAGTGTCGAGAAAGTGTCTTCTGGCAATCAAACACGAGTTTCCCAGAGTATGTCAGCTGGATAAGGCACAGCAAGTCTTAGCTTTCTCCTGTCTCTGAGGCAGTCACCGATGGGCCTGCCGCTGGGAAATATAGGCGAGAACAACAGAGAAGTTGAAAAAAGTGCCCAGGAGTCCCCCTGCCTCTTGTACGTCAAGCGGGGCATTGGTGGCATTTCGACAATAACCTATTGTCTTCTTGTTAGGTGATGAATGAGGAACTCGGGCTGTGTGAGGGACAGATAAAATTATGCACGGGGGTGAAGAGAGTTGAAAAGGGAGCCTTTTCTCCCTCTCACGAAATACTAGAACTCAACGAGGCTGATGGGCAGTAGGTTCAGGATGGACAAAGGGGAATGCCACTTTACGCAGAGAGGGATTAAAATGCGGAATCGGCTGCCAGAGGATGTCGCGATGGTCACAGGAATAAAGAGAAGAAGAAGAAGAAGAAGAAGAAGAAGAAGAAGAAGAAGAAGAAGAAGAAGAAGAAGAAGAAGAAGAAGAAGAAGAAGAAGAAGAAGA
>NW_015164285.1:50248-71773 GCF_001447785.1 Gekko japonicus
GCGGCTTACAAACTCCTTTCCCTTCCCCTCCCCACAACAGACACCCTGTGAGGTGGGTGGGGCTGAGAGAGCTCTTTCGAGAACTGCTCTTTCCAGGAACAGCTGTGCCAGAGCTTGTGACTGACCCAAGGTCATCCAGCCAGGTGGGAGTGGAGGAGTGGGGAATCAAACACGGTTCTCCCAGATTAGAGTCCACACACTTAACCACGACACCAAGCTGGCAAAGAGCTTTCAAAGGGGGTTAGACAGATCCATGGAGGATGATTCTATCAATGGCTACTAGCTATGGTGATTGAGGGGAACCTCCACATTCAGAGGCATGAATCCTCTGAGTCCCTAATCCAGGCGGCAACATCAGGGGAAGGCCTCTATGCCCTGTTGTTGGCCCTCCAGAGGAACCTTTACCTTTACCTTTGCTTAACCACTACACCAAACTGGCTCTTCTGGAAAGAACTCTCTCAGCCCCACCTGCCTCAATGGGTGTCTGTTGTCGGGAGGAACCAGATCACTCCGGCACGAAGACATCCATTTCTCCCTGAAAATATTCCTTAAAAATGCATCTGACCAACCTGGAACACTGCCCACTGCACAGAGGAGACATTTACTCCGTTTTTCTTATCCAGCCTCCTAAATGTTCTTAAAACGGGAGTGACGCAGCTGCCTGATTACGATCCATTTTTATCAAGATCCAGCTTTGAGAAAGTGAGCGGACCTCTAAGTGGAGATAACAGAAAGACAATTAGACAGATTTGGGGAGGGGGAGCGGAATGATAAAGCTGTAACGTGCCTTCAGACAAGTGTCAGGACAAGAGTAGCGGAAGAGATAAGAGGAACGAAAGGAAGGATATAAAGAAAGAATGGAAGGGAGCAAAGAAGAACAGCCCCTGGTAGAACCCTGAGAGATGAGGGTGAGAAGGAAAGGTGAATCATAGCCACTATTTGCCTAGGTACTCCCCTCCCCAATAATTTATTATTTATTTATTTATTGAGATTTATACCCCGCCCTCCCCATGGAGCGGGCTCAGGGCGGCTTACAAGGGGCAAAGCCCATATAAAACAGATAAAAGCAATAAAAACATTAATAACAATTGTACTCAATTAGACAAGATGGTCTCCAGATACATGCCAGATGGTAGACAGACAGTTCTCCAGGGATGATGTTATCCTATAGCCTATCCCAACCTGGTAAATCCAGTGGTATCAGTCACGCAGAGATAGTGGCAGATCTTCCCGGGCCATACTTAACCGCGATGTTATTTACCACATTAGTGGTGGTGGTAGTGGCAGCCCCTATGTGAAAGCCTGGCAAAAGAGCTCCGTCTTACAGGGCCTGTGGAACTGCATAAGGTCCCGCAGGGCTCTGATCTCCTCCGGGAGCTCGTTCCACCAGGTAGGGGCCGCCACTGAAAAGGATCTGGTCCTAGTCGCGGCGAGCCTTGCCTCCCGGGGGCCTGGAACCACCAGGCGATGTTGTGCCCCGGACCGAAGTGCTCTTGGGGGTATATATGGGGAAAGGCGGTCCCTCAGGTAGGTCGGACCCTGGCCATGAGACAATAAGGACATGAGACAATTGATTTATTGAAATGGCTGATCTACATCACCTAAAATATTCCGGTTTCGCCCTTTACAAGCAACCAGCTAATTCCACAGTACCCCACAGAATGAAGAGAAGATGTGATGGGTGGTGGGTGGGTCAACAGCACACAGCAAAGGCCTGTTTCGGAGGGGCATAGCCTATTTAAGGCACCATCCCGCCACCCCTCTGTTACATCAAATGCTACGCATTGCCCAAAAGGGGCTGTCTCCTGTTTTTGTCAGGGAATTAGTGAAGGAGACAAAATGGCTTTGCAAGAGGGAGGTAACAACCAGGAATCTCCACGTATGTTTTATGGGGATCTTCCCCTTAGAGAACTCTCAAATAACCAGTCTGTTGCTTTCTTATTTTTTTATTATTATTATCAGGGTTGTTTTTATTAAAAGAAGAAATCCTAATAAAATGCACACATACAGAAATAAAACACACGTTAAAATATACACGCAAGTACTGCTGTGGTGGCTCAAGTGGTTAAGACGCTGAACTGCAGGCTGTGGAAAGTCAGTAGTTCAGCAGTTCAAGACCCGAGTGTGCCGCATGATGGAGTGAGCTCCCGTCTCGAGTTCCAGCTCCTGCCAACCTAGCAGTTCGAAAGCAAGACATTGCAAGTAGATAAATATGGACCACTTCGGTGGGAAGGGAACAGCGTTCCGTGCGCCTTGGTGTTTAGTCATGCCGGCCACATGACCATGGAAACGTCTTCGGACAGCACTGGCTCTTCGGCTTTGAAACGGAGATGAGCACCGCAACCCTAGAGTCGGATTCAACTGGCTTTCGAGCAAGGGAACCTTTACTGGGAATACAGAGGTGAGCGGGAATAATAGGCTGTTGGGAGTTATCATTACCAATCCAGACATGCAGAAGTCCATGGAGAAGAGGTTGTGAAGACGGAAAGTGACCCAAATGAAGTTTGGGGGTGCAAGTCTGTAGGTGCCCCAAACAAGACACAGCCATAGAGCTGTGGCTGACTAGTTATAGAAAGAATGGGACCCAGGGTCATGCTAATGTAACTGCTCTGTGAAACAAAGATTTGATGGGATTAACTAAAAGGTAAAACAATGTGTTTGGGAAGGCTGAAGATGGTTCTCAGGTAAAAACAAAGAAGAACAGGAGATATTTTTAGGAGGGGTTTTGGATGTAAAAAAGGTTTTGGGCTGAAACTCTGATGGCTTCTTCTGGTGATTTGGGGGGCTAATGGATTGCTAATTAAAGGAAGAAGAAGAGGAGGAGGAGGAGGAGGAGGGGGAAAAATTGGACTTATACCCTGCCCTTCACTTGGAGTCTCAGAGCGGCTTACAATCTCCTTTCCCTTCCCCTCCCCACAACAGATGCCCTGTGAGGTAGGTGGGGCTGAGAGAGCTCTGAGAGAACTGCCCTTTCAAGGACAGCTCTGACAGACCTATGACTTGCCAAAGGTCATCCAGCAGCTGCAAGTGGATGGGTGGGGAATCAAAACCGGTTCTCCCAGATTAGAGTCTGCACACTGAACCACTGCCACCAAACTGGCTCAAAAAGGCCCAGTGCTGCTTGGCAACCCCCCTTTTCTGTTAGGTGGGAAAGAGGGGAACTGTTATTGTGAAGGAAAGGAGGGTAGGAAAAGGTGAAGGCAGACTGACAGGCTTAGCAACCCAGGTTGAATGGTGTTAGCTCGGGGGCAAGGCAGGTCTGTTTGGCGGAGGCAGGTGCCAGGGTGGAGAGAAGGGTTTCAGCGGGGTCAGACCAAGATGTCGCACTTACCACGGTCTTTGCCTAGGTATAATTAAAAGGCCTGCCTGTCTGGGATCCATATTGTTTTCTATTCAGGTCAAGTCTGCTTGGTGTATGTACTCCTGGGTTACTGTGAAATGGAGGTGTTACTGCCTCTCGCTAAAGAGCGGGGGCCTGCCAACTTACACCTTCCCCTTGCCCAGAATATACCCAGCCCTGGCCAATGCTGCCCCATGCCTCACTTGACAAAAGGGACCAGGGCAAATGAAGCCATGGCTGCTGATGCTGTGAATGCCCCTTAGAATGAGCACCTTGGAATCCGATGACAGAGCAGAAATGCCAAGGACGGTTTGGCCCTTGAGCTAATAGGATAGGCGTCGACATATTTAGGATCTCCTGCCTATTCTACACACAATGACAACCGTAGCAAGGTTTTCGGTTTTCGGCACGGCGAAGGCATACAGCCCCGGGAGAGCTCCCACGAAGCTGGCTGGATCTCCAGGTTCGGAGGGGGTTTAAACTCCTTTGGAGCCCCCGTGGATCTCCCTGTAGAGGGGTCCAAGCAAGGGGCTTGATCTGGGACTCTCTGTGAGTGGCGGCAAGCAGATCATAAGAACATAAGAACATTAGAGACGCCAATGTTGGATCAGGCCAAACACTGTCACACAGTGGCCAGAAATATCAGGTGCCATCAGGAGGTTCACCAGTGGGGCCAGGACATTACAAGCCCTCCCACTGTTGACCCCCCCCCCAAAGCACCAAGAAGAGAGAGCATCACTTGCCCCAGAGTCCCTATCTATGCCTTGTGGCTAATAGCCACTGATGGACCTCTGCTCCATATCTATCTATCTAATAGCCAAGTTGCCCCCGGAGTGCGGATCGCTAAATCAGCGCTCCGGGGGCACTTGGGGGGGGAGGGGGAGGTTTGTGCACACGTGGGCCAGTCCCCATGTGTGCACAAAAATGCTAAAAGTAGAAAACAATTTTGGGGGGTTAAATCCCCCCGAAAGTGCAAGAGCGTTCCGTGCGCATGTGCACGGAACGCTCTGTAGCTGACCTCGCCGCCGCTGCGCCGCCGCCGCCTCTTCGGAGTCGGGCGGGCGGGTGGAGGACCGGCCTCGCCACCGCCACCGAGCTCAGCAAAGGGGGGGGGGGGGCCTCCGCCTCGGGGAGATCGAGCGGGGGGGATGGAGGAGACGGAGCTCTTCTCTCCCCCCCCCGCGAGTATCGCGGGTCCCCGTCTTGTGCTTATCTAATTCCCTTTTGAAGCTGTCCATGCTTGTAGCCACCACCACCTCCTGCGGCAGTGAATTCCATGTGTGAATCACTCTTTGGGTGAAGAAGTCCAGATCACCCCGAAGCACGATCCTGAGCGAGAGCAACTGAGGCTTCCTCCTCCCCCAGCTGCGGAGCTATGACTACCGGCACATGGAGAAACAGCCGCTTTCAAGACACTACAGGACTTCAACTTAATTGCATATATTCTAATGTGAAATTACTTTCAATGGTATACAAAACAATAGTGCTCACCACAATGTACAACACAGTGCCAAAACTGCAAAGTTCATAAGGTTCAAAGAAGTTTTTGGAGATGACCTTCTTTTTGACTGTCTTCCTGAGAGGTGAATATACATGCTAACATCAAGAGGAATAAAATAAATGTAATGTGATTGGACTGCAAAAATACAAATGTGTATATATTGTATATTTATATAAAGTCAAAATTAATACCTGGAAATGTTCTCATTCCTTTATGTCTGCAATCCGCTTTAAATCTTGAAAGTCCTATTCAAAGAAAGAAATCATACTTCATTAATCTGTCATCATTAGGCTATCCATAAACAAACATCTGAGGAGGAATGTAAAAACTCACCAGTATTATTCCAAAAGTTAAATAAAAAGAAATTACAAGGAATTCTAAATGCGGTTTTACACACAATGCCATACGATAATTATAATGATTGCATTTTAAAGTGCTACATATTGCTGCAGAAGTTGCACTACTTCTTGGGCAAGTGGAACTATGCTAAGCTGATATTCCTTTCCCCTCACGTTAACACCATATCCAACCCGACGAATGTTGTCCTACCATTCCAAAGGAAAGAAATAAGATTGTTTCTTTTCGATATACATATCACTAGAAAGCAGGGATCTCAGTCGGCTGTAGACAGGAAATGTGTTATCATGAGAAGCAGAGAACCGACTGAAATACAAAAAAAATACAAATCGTATAAAGCCATACACATTGTGAATGGGAACACAAGATAAGCAACAGGGCTATTTTTGGGCAGGAACGCACAGGAACAGAGTTCCGGCTGGCTCCCAAATTGGCCATGCCTAGCAGGAACTCATTAGCATAATAGGCCACACCCAACAGCAGAAACTCATCCGGATTGGCTACATTAGGGGTGTGTGGCCTAACATGCAAAGGAGTTCCTGCTACAAAAAAAAGGCCCTGGGTTTTGACAACAAACAAGGTCAACAGAGTAAGAAGCAAAAGGTGGGTGTGGCTGGATGACCACACAAAAATACAAATGTGTATATATTGTATATTTATATAAAGTCAAAATTAATACCTGGAAATGTTCTCATTCCTTTATGTCTGCAATCAGCTTTAAATCCTGAAAGTCCTATTCAAAGAAAGAAATCATACCTCATTAATCTGTCATCATAAGGCTATCCATAAACAAACATCGGAGGAGGAATGTAAAAACTCACCAGTATTATTCCAAAAGTTTTTTAAAAAAGAAATTACAAGGAATTCTAAATGCGCTTTTACACACAATGCCATATGATAATTATAATGATTGCATTTTAAAGTGCTACATATTGCTGCAGAAGTTGCACTACTTCTTGGGCAAGTGGAACTATGCTAAGCTGATATTCCTTTCCCCTCACGTTATCACCATATCCAACCCGACGAATGTTGTCCTACCATTCCAAAGGAAAGAAATAAGATTGTTTCTTTTCGATATACATATCACTAGAAAGCAGGGATCTCAGTCGGCTGTAGACAGGAAATGTGTTATCATGAGAAGCAGAGAACCGACTGAAATACAAAAAAAATACAAATCGTATAAAGCCATACACATTGTGAATAGGAACACAAGATAAGCAACAGGGCTATTTTTGGGCAGGAACACACAGGAACAGAGTTCCGGCTGGCTCCCAAATTGGCCACGCCCGGCAGGAACTCATTAGCATAATAGGCCACACCCAACAGCAGGAACTCATTAGGATTGGCTACATTAGGGATGTGTGGCCTAACATGCAAAGGAGTTCCTGCAACAAAGAAAGCCCCTGGGTTTTGACAACAAAAAAGGTAAACAGAATAAGGAGCAAAAGGTGGGTGTGGCTGGATGACCACACTTCTGGTAACATGGAGGCCTAATATGTTAATGAGCTGCGCTGTCAGGCGTGTGACCTAATATGCTAATGAGTTCCTGCTGTTGGGTGTGGCGTATTATGCTAATGAGTTCCTGCTGGGCTTTTTCTACAAAAAGAGCCCTGAACCAGCTACGCGGAACAAGAAACACAGACAAAAATAATATTTCTTCAGTTCTTTTGTCGATCAGGGCCAAATGACAATGATACTTTTTTTTTTAACTTATCAGAATACCCCGTTGTGCAGCTCCAAAAGTTACACAAATAACTCCACACCAAGGTGTGGCAGTCTACCCAGAAACAAACTGCCTGACAGGGTAGGACAGGCCATTGGGCCCAGCAGCTAGACTCCCTTGGGTGGAGCAGGGCAAAAAGGTGCAGTAGCCTCAGCGACAGGGCAGCCTTCGTAGTCTGGCCCAGGGAAACTCAAAGGGTGTGGAGGCAGTGAGCAAGCCTGAAAGAAGAAGAAGGAGGAGGAGGAGGAGAATGTAGTATTTATACCTGCCCTTCACTACCCGAAGGAGTCTCAGAGTGGTTTACAATCCCTTTCCCTTCCCCTCCCCACAACAGGCACCCTGTGAGGTAGGTGGGGCTGAGAGAGCTCTCCCGAGAACTGCCCTTGAGGGAAAAGCTCTGAGAGAACTTGTAACTGCCCTAAGGTCACACCAGCACCTAGGAGGGGGGGAATCAAACACAGTTCTCCCAGGTTAAAGTCCACACTCCGAACCACTACACCAAACTGACTAGAAGGACAATGGCTCTCTGGGCCCAGGTGATTTGAGGTAGGGCAGGGAATGGAGGAGAAGGGTAGGGATTCCAGACCCCTCAGTCAGGGCAAGGGTCCCCCACGTTCAGGCTATGCTTCTCTCCCCCAAACTACCCCCCCCCAAGGAAGAATGCTGGAAATTAACCTAAATGTCTACGTGAGTTTGTAAGCCGCTCTGAGACACCTTTGGGTAGTGAAGGGCGGGGGTATAAATCCAATCTCCTCCTCTTATTCTTCTTCTTGAAAACTGGAAGTGAGGGAGGTTGTCAGCTGACTTATCTCCCAATACTGTGCTTCCACAAGGCTCACAAACACAACTCCAACAGGCCAACTATAATGCCTGCTTCACACAGGCTTCTTCATGGGATATTGTGACATACAAGCTTCAAAGATTCATCCAATCACAGGTGGGCAGTCAATCCGTTTTCTAAAACGGCAATCGTTGCCAAAACCTTTTCTTGTCAAGCGGCACTACTTGGCACAAACACCCATCAAAGTTTGCAGTAAAGGTTCATTCCGACTCTTCTGACTCCCCCACTCACGGAGTGCATCTAGGACATATTAAACTATGCTAATGTTAAGAACATTTACATCATTTTGGTGTAGTGGTTGAGTGCGCGGACTCTAATCTGGGAGAACTGGGTTTGATTCCCCACTCCTCCGCTTGCACCTGCTGGCGTGACCTTGGGCAAGCCATAGTTCTGTCAGAGCTGACCTTGAAAAAGAGCAGTTTGTGTCAGAGCTCTCTCAGCCCCACCTACCTCAGGTGTCTGTTGTGGGGGGAGGAGAAGGGAAAGGAGTTTGTAAGCCGCTCTGAGACTCCTTTGGGTAGTGAAGGGCAGGGTATAAATCCAATCTCCTCCTCCTCCTCTTCTTCTTTTTCTTCTTCTTCTTCGGTCGTGTTTGCACCAACCCTCCGATTTGCTGAGAATTAAAATTCAAGGGGATTGATACCTGATCTATTTGACTGCCCCTTCCTCACCTGCAAAGGTGTTATTTCAACAAATCCTGTCTCACCTTCTGCTACAAATAAATGTAGATCATTCTACAGTTTAATGGAAGCTGGGCATATCATTAAGCTATACATCATGCGTGGGGCAAGGGAGTTTCGGGGGGTGACGATGGTTTATGGGCCCATCTTTTGTGCCGAGAGAACACAAGATGCTTTCTGAGTGCTCCTCTTACATTGTTACGTGAAAACAATTTTCTTTTCCTGGAAAGCAATTTCCAGGATGGCAAATTGGAGCTCCGATACAGCGGGAGTAGTTCATTAATTGCCACCCTCCTGCTCGAATATAATTTCCAAATGAGCGTTATTTATTATCCGTGACCTTAATAAGTACATCTCGGTATGAAAACAGGACAATGGATAGCCTCCCTAAAAAGAAAGAAATGGAAAGGCGCAAGCTAAAATCAGCACCAAAACGTGCTTTTATATAATGCTAAGCACTTCTATGGGGCCGCGGTGGCTCAGAGGTTAAGACGCTGAGATGAAGACCAGAAGGTCTGTAGTTCGGCAGTTCAAGACCCGAGTGCCACGTGATGGAGTGAGCTCCTGTCTCTGGCCCCAGCTCCTGCCAACCTAGCAGTTCAAAAGCAAGACATTGCAAATAGGTAAATAGATACCACTTTGGTGGGAAGGTCACAGCGTTCCATGCACCTTGGCATTTAGTCATGCCGGCCACATGACCACAGAAACATCTTTGGACAGCGCTGGGTCTTCGGCTTGGGAACGGAGATGAGCACCGCCCCCTAGAGTCAGATTCGACTAGCTTTCGAGCAAGGGAAACCTTTACCTATACCTCTGAACAGCGACCCTGGATTACCTTGGTGGTCACCCATCCAAGTGCTAAGCAGGTCCGACCCTGCTTGGCTCCCGAGATGTGACAAGGTCAGGCTACCCTGGCCATCCAGGTAATGGAAGTAATTCAAATAAAAAGTAGTAAAAGCAAAATCAAGAAGGATACCCTTGGCTTGTCGATCATGCTAGGGAAAGTTGAAGGCATCAGGAAAAGAGGAAGACCCGACAGGAGATGGATGGACTCAATAAAAAGGCCATGGTCCTCAGTTTGTAAGACCTGAGAATGGCTGCCAATGCCAGGACATTTTGGAGGACATTAATTCATAGGGTCACCGTAAGTCAGAAGCAACTTGATGGCAAAGAAGACCAAGATGAAGATGAAGACGAAGAAGAAGAGGAAAAAGAAGGGAATTAGATAAGCATATGGAGCAGAGGTCCATCAGTGGCTATTAGCCACAAGGTATAGATAGGAACTCTCAGTCTGGGGCAAGTGATGCTCTGTATTCTTGGTGCGGGGGGGGGCAACAGTGGGAGGGCTTCTAGTGTCCTGGCCCCACTGGTGGACCTCCTGATGGCACCTGGTATTTTTGGCCACTGTGTGGCACAGAGTGTTGGACTGGATGGGCCATTGGCCTGAGCCAACACTGGCATCTCTTATGTTCTTATGAGAAGAAGAAGAAGAAGAAGAAGAAGAAGAAGAAGAAGAAGAAGAAGAAGAAGAAGAAGAAGAAGAAGAAGAAGAAGAAGAAGAAGAAGAAGAAATTGGATTTATACCCCGCCCTTCACTCAGAGTCTCAGAGCAGCTTACAATCTCCTTTCCCTTCCCTGCCCCACGACAGACACTCGTGGGGGAGGTGGGGCTGAGAGAGCTCTTTCGAGGACTGCTCTTGAGAGAACCACTCAAAACTGGCCCAAGGTCACACCAGCAGCTGCATGTGAAGGAGTAGGGAATCAAACCTGGTTCTCCCAGATTAGAGTCCATGCTCTTAACCACTACACCAGACTACGACACGAAACACACACAGAACACGCTTAGGTAATACTCCTTTAGTACAATGTCTATGTCACAACACGGCCTATAATGCCTTTAACAGAGGAGTCATTTCCATTATTACAAGATTCTCTTTAGCCCACTTTCTAAAGCAGGAAAATATCACAATGAAGGGAAAATCAAGCTCATTAGCATCTGCCTAATCCTCCCTAACTGATGCTTTGTCTGAAGGCAAGGAAAATCCGCTAACCCTTCCAGATCAAAAGAATTTGCTTTCCTTAGAAGTCGCCTCACTCTTTTCACACATGCCCTAATTCTGACACTTTAGAGTTCCTTTATAAGCTGCATCAAACTCCCGCTTTTTTCCATAAATGACTTTAAACTCTGTGATTAGGCAACTCTTCCCTTTGTTCGGCGGTTCGCTCTTTTTCAGCACCTCTGCACGCTATTAATCTCTTTTGAATTTAGCCTAATTCCTCACAATAATTCATAGACACAAACATTACCGGGGATCTTCTCGTTTGCATTATCGCTGCACCACAGTAACCAATGGCGAAAATAATATCCATGAATGCTTATTGGATGAGGTTTGAGCATCAAATTCATAAGTGTGGTTGGGACTGAAGCATCTAAATCAGGGGTGTCGAACTCATTTGTTACGAGGGCCGGATCTGACATAAATGAGACCTCGTTGGGCCGGGCCACGTGTGTCATAAAATGTAATGCCAGTTAGCGGAGATATAAACTCTATAAAGGACACAAACATAAAGGGTTTTTTTTAACTTAAAATCATGCTTAAAACATCAGCACTCAGGTCTTGGAAACAGAAGACCGTGACCCCCTTGATTGAGTCAATCCATCTCAGCTTGAATCTTCCTCTTTTCCCGCTGCCTTCAACTTTCCGTAGCATTATTGTCTTTTCCAGTGACTCTGGTCTTCTTTACTTGGAAGCAAGTCCTACTGAATTCAATTTGACTTATCGTACTCCCAAAACAATAATGCACACTGAATTAGAATTTTACTTGGATAGTTAATACTTGCTTGAAACTGTTTCCTTGCCACTGAAGTCAGTTTACTTGGATCGTAATGCTTCCTACTTTGTAGACATCTCCATTAAATACCATGGGTATTTTGAGGGGCTGGGCCTCAGTTGTAGAGCATCCGCTCAGCATGCAGAACCTCAAACATCCTATCATTAACAGCCTTTGCTCAGGTCTTGAAAACAGAAGGCCAAGACCCCCTTGATTGAATCAATCCATCTCAGGTTGGGTCTTCCTCTTTTCCCGCTGCCTTCAACTTTCCGTAGCATTATTGTCTTTTCCAGTGACTCTGGTCTTCTTTACTTGGAAGCAAGTCCTACTGAATTCAATTTGACTTATCGTACTCCCAAAACAATAATGCACACTGAATTAGAATTTTACTTGGATAGTTAATACTTGCTTGAAACTGTTTCCTTGCCACTGAAGTCAGTTTACTTGGATCGTAATGCTTCCTACTTTGTAGACATCTCCATTAAATACCATGGGTATTTTGAGGGGCTGGGCCTCAGTTGTAGAGCATCCGCTCAGCATGCAGAAGGCCCCAGGTTCAATCCCCGGTATCTTCAGCTCAATGATCTAGCAGGAGGTAATGGGAAATACCTCAGCCGCGGTCACTTTCTCCTGAACCTCCGTGAGACGATCGCCAGAACCCGTGGCAAGAAACTTCTTTACTTGGAAGCAAGTCCTACTGAATTCGATTTGACTAACTCCCAAAACAATAGTGCACACTGAATTAGAATTTTACTTGGATAGTTAATATTTGCTTGAAACTGTTTCCTTGCCACCGAAGTCAGTTTACTTGGATCATAATGCTTCCTACTTGGTAGACATCTCCATTAAATACCATGGGTATTTTGAGGGGCTGGGCCTCAGTCGTAGAGCATCCGCTCAGCATGCAGAAGGCCCCAGGTTCAATCCCCGGTATCTTCAGCTTAATGATCTAGCAGGAGGTAATGGGAAAGACCTCAGCCGGGGTCGCTTTCTCCTGAACCTCCGGGAGACGATAGTCAGAACCCATGGCAAGAAAGGGGTGCGATCGTCTGCATCCCCCACGAAGTCCTGAAATGGGCTCCAAGTCATGAGGGGGGGCATTCATGCCACAACGGTCCTGCTACAAAGTTTCCTGATGGAACTAGAAGCACACACCGGATCAAGCGCCAGGTGATCAAGCAATTTTGTACTTAAAGTGAATTGAAACCATGATGCCATTGAACTGTGAGTTAAGTTACAGCAAGAACATTGAAAAAAGCCAAAAGCCGACCCACGGGAAGCAAGGGGGGGAGGGGACTCTCCTCCAAGAGGATAAACATAAGCGAACGTTACTGTTTAAGTGGGGGGGTGGGCTTGAGAAGCGAAAAAGACCAAAATAAAGGACTTTTAAGAACTTACCAAGTGCATTGGAGAACTTTAAAGACTGTGATAACTTTTGTTGAAAAGTAAACAATTCCTCAAAAATGGCGCCTCCAACAAAAAAAGAGGAGAAAGAAAAGATAGTAAAAGCTAAGCCTGCCGGAAGTGCTAGTCCAGTGAGTGTTGTGCCCAGACAGGACACAACTTCAGATCTGCAAAGGATAAAAAAGAAAGGGAAAGCTATGTCCTAAGATTCCAGGGGATCCCTGAGGAAAAAGGGGATAATCTCATACAGATAATGTGTGAAGCTTTGGGGCAAATGGCAGATATAAAAGCAGAGAACCTGCAAAGCGATATTGATATGGTCTTTAGATCGTATACAGAATTTATAAGGAAAAATAATCTGCCAGGAGAAGTGATGGTGAGATTTTCCAGAAGAGTGAGAGACCAAATTCTCAAAGTGGCTGATGGAGTTACCCTGAAAATTAAGGGCAAAGAGATAAAGGTCTTAAACGATATTCCATTTGAAATAAGGAGGAAAAGATGCAAATATAAAGACTTGGTCTTATTTCTACAAAAGAAACAAATTGCTTACAGCTGGACTTTGCCCGAAGGAGTCATCTTTAAGTTTGTGAATGGAAAAGAGAAAATTGACACTGTGGAAAAGGCAAGAGAATTCTTGCATCTTCACAGCTGTCCAGCAGATGTAGAAGAAGAGGACGAAAAAGACAGTCCCAAGGAGGGTGGCAGTGATGGAGCGGAGCCATCTTCTGGCGAGGAATCAGACTCAACTTTGGGGGCTGTGCCCCCCCCAAAAGGCTATAAATTGAGGAAGACAAAGGGTAAGAAATGAGATGTTATCATTTTGTTCTTAAAAATGTTTAAACTATGCTTTCTTAGGCTCTTTAAGAAGTCATAGTAGACGATGATTTTATCTAGATTTGAAGTTTATAGAAAGATTATGACTATGTTCAATGGTTTCACATGAGAACTTAGTTATATAAACATGTACTATTTTTAAAGCTGTTTGTATGACACCCACTCTTGGGTTTTTAGCGGTTTCTTTCCTTTATCCCATAGTTTGTAGACCCTTCCCTTTTTTCATGTAGTGTTTAGTTATAGAAAATGCAATAAAAAATCCCCTTTGGGGGGCCAAAAATAAAAATAAAAGACCTCAGCCTGAGACCCTGGAGTGTTGGACTGGATGGGCCATCGGCCTGATCCAGCATTGGCTTCTCTCATGTTCCTAACAGGAGAAGACGACAAAATACCACGACCTACAAATAGAGTTAGAGTTCCTCTGGAAGAAGAAGGTTACCATGGTGCTAGTTGTCATTGGAACCCTTAGAGCAGGGACTAGAAGTCTCAAGGAACACCTGGGCAGTCTGGGCACTGAGCAAATGACACCAGCTCAGCTCCAGAAGACAGTGTTGCTTGGAACAGCAAGAGTCCTGCAAAGATACATCTGCAGTTCCCAAGAAGTTGGCAAGATTCCAGATTACAGAACACCATCTACCAGTCAACTATCTGACTGTAACAATTCTTCTTCTTCTTCTTCTTCTTCTTCATCATCATCATCATCATCATCATCATCATCATCATCATCATCATCATCATCATCATCATCATCATGAATAAGGCCCATTGTGGAAATAAATAGAATGAGCTTTAGAAAGAGGCTCTGGGAGAGTGCCAAGGCCGTGGGCACTCAGCATCAATTTGCTATGGCAACCTCAGCAGGGTATAAGGACACAGAGTCCACCATTTTCTCCAGGGGAATGGACCAATGCCATCTGGAGAGCAGTTGTAATTCTGAGTGGTCTCCAGCCCTCACCTGGAGATTGGCAATAGTGGTTCACCATGAGGGAATAGCTGGTTTGTAGGGCAGAGTCTATGGCACTGTACCTGTCTGAGCCCCACTCCTCCTCAAACCTCACCCTGTATAGACTCCATCCCTCAAATCTCCAGGAATTTTCCATCTGGAGCTGGAAACCCTATCTCCTTCCCAGCCAATCATCAACCTACCTTCATTTCCCCCTCACTGTTCAGCTTTTCATCTCTCCCCCACATAATAATAATAATAATAATTTAAAAGGTTGAAAGCTGGGTATTGTTGGTGCAGTTCTTTACAGGCACCCTCAGAACTGGGCTGTCGATTTCTCCAAACGTGCACATGTATCACATTGTCAATAGTATAGAAGCCATGACGTTCCGTCTTGAGCGAATGAAAAGATTTTCCCCTTAGTTGGGGTTTGTACAGAAAAGATTCGGAAGGCTCAAGCTATTATCTTTGGAGACACTAATTTGCCCCAAGAGCTGTTTTTACTCAACAACCCAGCTCTGCTCCCCGCGCCAGTTTTCTTGCACATGGTCCCTTTCATCGCAAAGAGAAAGAGGTTAATTGTTAAAATTACACATTAGGAATCCAATATGAGGGTTAAAGAGGATCTCCCGCGTCTGTTTAACAACCAGCACAATTTAGAAGGGGTGGTTTTCATTAGACAGGGGGCAAGAGGAGGTTTGGGAATTACGCTTAGACAAGGTTGAAGATGAGAAAATGAAACCTAGCAGCTCAGAGAATAAAGGCTTGCATGACAACGGGGTGCTTTCGCGCACAATTACAAATGAAATGGGATTGCACCCTCTTGGACCAAATTCCTTGGCAGCGACCGACTTTCCTATCAGTGGCAACCAGTGTTCCCTCTAAGCTGAGTGTGAGCTAGCTCTCAGGTTTTTTTAGCCTCCGGTTCACACATTTTTGCCTTAGCTCAGGCAGGATGGCTCCAGAGCAAACTAATTTATGCAGTCGCCAAATCGCTCACTCACAACTTTAATGCCAGCAGCTCACAAAGTAGAATTTTCGCCCACAAGACTCTACAGCTTAGAGGGTGCATTGGTGGCAACTGTTTTAATATTGACTGATTGATTCATGTCCTCCGTTTAAACCCCGCCTTTCTTCCCAGCGGGCACCCGAAAGGGCTGACATCATTCTTGACTCGTGTGGACATTGGTAAAACACTACAAGAAAGCAATCGCAATGTGATTCGGCAATGGTACCGTATTTCTTGATGTGTAGTGTTATCCACATGGAAGCATGCGGACTGTCACAGTAAGGTCATTTTTTAAAAAAATGCTCATTTATTTGTTGACTTCATTTATAGCCTGCCTTTCTTCTTGATGAGGACGGAAAACAGTTTACAACATAATTCTACTCTCTATTTTATCCTCACAATAACTCTATAAGGTAGAAGAGCAAGTTTCAAGTCCAGCAGCACTTTAGAGACCAACATGGATGTCAAGGAATAAGCTCTGGAGAGGAAGATGAAGATGAGGAGGAGGAGGGGAAGAGGAGGAGGGCGAGGACAAGGAGATTGGATTTATACCCCACCCTTCACTACCCAAAAGGGCTCTCAGAGTGGCTTACAATCTCCTTTCCCTTCCTCTCCCCACAACAGACACCCTGTGAGGTAGGTGGAGCTGAGAGAGCTCTTTCCAGAACTGCTCCTGAGAGAACAGCTCTGAGAGAACTTGTGACGGACCCAAGGTCACACCAGCATCTGCATGTGGAGGAGTGGGGAATCAAACCCAGTTCTCCCAGATTACAGTCCATGTTCCTAATCACTACACCAAACTGGCGCAATGCTCCCTTCATCAGAAGGGTATCTGACAATGGGAGGATTGACTGTCGAAGGTCTAACTCTTGAAAATCTCATTGGCGGAAGAGCTGTGGCTCAGTGATAGAGCCTCTGCTTGGCATTCAGAAGGTCCTCAATTCAATCTCCGGTGCCTCCAGTTAAACAGGACCAGGCAGTAGGGGATGGGAAAGACCTCTGCCTGAGACGCTGGAGAGCCGCTGCCAGACTGATCAGACAATACTGACACTGATGGACCAATGGTTTGATTCAGTATAAGGCAGCTTCATATGTTCATATGTCTCTACGGTGCAACAGGACTGAAACCTAGCTGGTCTTCTGCAGAGCCTGTCTCGCCACCTAGTGGTGCATAACACTAAAAGAGCTGGAACTTCTGACTGCCAGACAAACTTAGGATCTCCTGGGTATTCTACACACAATGTCATAGGATAATTAATTATTATTTTGCGGATCAACGTGGCTACCCTCTAAACCTAAAAGGTAGGCTAGGCAGAGAGTATGTGACAGGCCCAAGGTCACAGAGCTAGCTCTGACCACTATACCACACTTGAATTATAGAATCATAGACTGTAAGAGTTGGAAGGGAACTTGTAGGTCATCTAGTCCAACCCCCTCCACTTTGCAGGAGCAGAGCCGAAAGATAGCCCTACAACATGCCGGATAGATGGTCGTCCAGCCTCCGCTTAGAAACATCCAGCGAAGGAGCCTCCACCACCTCCCGAGGCAGACTGTTCCACTGCTCAACCACCCTTACAGTTAGGAAGTTTCTCCTGATATTTAGCTGGTATCAACTCCCTTGAAATTCCCACCCATTAGATCTAGTCTTGCAATCTGGAGCAAGAGAGAATAGATCTGCTCCATCTTCTACATGACAGCCCTTCAAATATTTGAAGACTGCACTCGTGTCCCCTCTACGCCTTCTCTTCCCCAGGCTAAACATACCCAGCTCTTTCAACCTTTCCTCATAAGACTTGGATTCCAACCCTCCCACCATCCTGGTTGCCCTCTTCTGGACATCCTTCCTAAAATGTGGTGTTTTAAAATGTGGTAAAACTCTACTAGCTCGTGTAATGTTTTACCAAGATAGATGTAGGCAACAGTATGAGAAAAAAGAGAACAAAAAAGATGGACATGAATAGAAAGAACTGAAAGGTGCAGCAAACTGATTGGACAAGGACAAACAGATTAAAAAACAGTTTTTATTCGAGAGCTATTATTGCTTTAAATGCTGTATGAATTGGAATTTGGTGGTTTTGTTGACATTGGTGGTTAAGTTGCAATGTGAACCCTAATGGTTGTGTGAGTGTATATGAGTATGGTTATGTGAGTGTATATGAGTATGCTTGTAGATCACCGAATGATTGCACCTTAATTTCGTTGTACTATGTACAACGACAATAAAGTATATTATTATTATTATATTATTAACACAAGCAGGGGTCATTTCCTGTAGGAGCTCACAGGAGCGGAGCTCCGGCAGTAAAGAGCCCAGGGGGCGGGCACATGCAACAAGCCCCACCCCCTGCTCCCGGCAACCCTCAGACAGAGCAAGAAGCAGCCAGGTAAGTATGGAGATGCTCATCTCTTGTGTCATCTGCCATTTCTTCACTCTGAATCCCCCCCATCTGAAAATGCATTTTGAACCCGGTAAGACAGAACCCCCCACCCCCCCCCCCCCCCGCCACTAGCTAGCAATCCAAAACAGTCCAGTGGAACCTGAGCGGTGGGTGTTGCCTTCTGACACACTTCCGGTGATGTCAGGGGGCGTGGCATATGCAAATGAGTTGTGCTAATGAGCTCCTGCACCTCTTTTTCTATGAAGTGACCCCTGAACACAAGGTATAAATTCTGGAATGGAAATCCTCTCATCCCTGCTACTTCAACAACAAAATCAGCCTAAGTTCACAGAATCACTTTCAGAGGCTAGATGGCCATCTGACAGCAATGCTGATTCTGTGAACATGGGCAGATCATGAGAGGGAGGGCAGGGAGGGTTGCCTCAGTGTTTAGCAGTGTTCCCTCTAAGCTGAGTTAGTGTGAGCCAGCTCACAGTTTTTTAGCCTCTGGCTCACACATTTTTGTCTCAGCTCAGGAAGGGATGGCTCCAGAGCAAACTAATTTATGCAGTAGGCAAATGGCTCGCTCCCAACTTTAATGCCAATTGCTCACAAAGTAGCATTTTTGCTCACAAGATTCCACAGCTTAGCAGGCGCATTGGTGCTTAGTTCTCATGGCCCTTTCTTACACATGCAGGGAAATACTGATCACCACTTTGGGGTTAGGAAGCAATTGTTCTCCAGGCAAGTTTGGCCAGAGATCCTAGAGAGGGTTTTTTGCCATCTTCTGGGCGTGGAACAGGGGTCACTGCGGGGGGGAGGTATTTGTGAATATCCTACATTGTGCGGGGGGTTGGACTAGATGACCCTGGAGGGCCCCTCCAACTCTGTGATTCTGTCTTCTGTAACCACAGGTTCACACACAACCAGGGCCATCAGAGTCCCAGTTTGCGGCTTACCAGGTTCCCTCCGAAAATAGGCAGTGGCCTCACGTGTGAAGCATAGATTGCAGTCTAAAGGCATTTAGTCATGCTGGCCACATGACCGCGGAGAAGTCTTCGGACAGCGCTGGCTCTTCGGCTTCAAAACAGAGATGAGCACACACACCCCGAGATGGTGTCTGACTGTCTATAAGACCCTTAAGTCCAGTCAAAAAATCACCAAATGACCCCACCGCAGGCACACACACAAATCACCCTTCATTCCCTACCATTTCGATTTGCCTGTTTTCAGAAACGAGAAGATGGCTTGAGATATGAGCACTCCCCCCTCCCGGTCTGGAGAGCTTTCTTTTTTAAAAAAAATCCCTTTGATCACAAATATAGCTTGAAATCCTTTATCGCAGCGCCAAGTCTGAGCATGTTTATGCATGGCCAAAAAGAATGAGGGGGGGGGAGGGAGAGAGAGAGAGAGAGACTGGCTGGTATTTCTGATACTGAAGTTGTCGCAGTTCATTCAGTCCCCCCAAATCCCTTCATCAAAGCCGCCATCCCTCTCTTTCTAATTGGCAAACTGTACAGAGCCCTTAAATCCCCCCCCCCTTCTCCCTGCCAAGAATATCTCCTCTCATTTTTTCCTCTCCTCGCCAAGAACTCATCTGGTCTGAACGTCTGCGGACATCGTCTCCCCGCCAGTGCCAGACACATAGTAAATGTAAAATAACGATATAAAGAATTAGGGAGGGGGGGGGGAGAATGTAAGGTTCTGTCGACTATCAACGAAAGACACATAATGGTGGTCCCGGAAAAAGAACGAATGGTGCTACCGTGCAACGTCAGGGGATTAGAAGTGTCTATGCAAAGGTCGCTCGAGCCCAAATTCACTCAAGGATAGCCTGAGCTGAAAGAAGGAGGAGGAGGAGGAAGAGGAGGAGGAGGACGAGAAGATTGGATTTATACCCTGCCCTTCACTACTCAAAAGAGTCTCAGAGCGGCTTACAATCCCTTCCCCTCCCCCTCCCCACAACAGACACCTTGTGATGTAGGTGGGCCTGAGAGAGCTCTCTTGAGGACTTCTTATGAGAGAACAGCTCTGAGAGAACTTGTGACTGACCCAGGGGTCATTTTGTAGAAAAAAAGCTCATTAGCATAACTTATTAGCATAACATATTTGCATGTGCCACACCCCCTGATATCACCGGAAGTGTGTCAGAAGGCAACACCCACCCGTCAGGCTCCACTGGACTGTTTTGGATTGCTAGCTATTGGGGGGGGGACGCGTAGATTTGGCGTCACAGAGGAGGGAGAGCTTGTACCTGAAGGTTGGCTGGGGGGGGGGAGCTCTGCAACTTACCTGGCTGCTTCTTGCTCCTCGTGGCCTGATTGAGAGCTGCTGGGGGCAGGGGGGAAGCCCGGTTCTCCCAGATTATACTCCGTGCTCCTAACCACTACACAAGACTGGTGATGTTCCCTCTGCCACCTCTCCCTCCTTCACTGAAGGAACAACTGGCTTACTGTCTGCACTCTGCTTTAAGGACCGCCTCTCTAGATCTTTGTTATCAGGGATGCTGATGCATCAGTAAGCTTGCCAGTCTCCAGGTGGGTTACAATAGCCAGAGAGATCACGGGGTTGGTAAATGAAAAGCTCTTGTATGCGTTTGTTGTTTGCATTTCTGTTTCTTCCTGTTCTTTAAAACCTACCAGTTGAACAACTGCCTGGTTATTTCCGAGAGTTCTCTTAGGGACAATCCTGGTCTATGTAGGTGGAGATCCCCGTTATCCACCTCTCTCTCTGTCTCCTTTCGTTAATTCCCCCAACGTAAGTGGAGACTGCCTCTTTGGGTAACAGCTTTGAGTTCCCATTGGGACATAAATGGCGAAAAAGACGTCTTGCTGTCAAGTGAATGGTTGCAGGATTGTGGCATGCATCCAAAACACAACCAGTGTGTTCCCTTTAAGCTGAGCTAGTGTGAGCCAGCTCACGGTTTTCTAGCCTTGGGCTCACACATTTTTGTCTTAGCTCAGGATGGATGAGGAGCTGCGGTGGCTCAAGTGGTTAAGACGCTGAACTGCAGGCTGTGGAAGGTCAGTAGTTCAGCAGTTCGAGACCTGGGTTGCCACATGACAGAGTGAGCTCCCGTCTCTAGTTCCAGCTCCTGCCAACCTAGCAGTTCAAAAGCAAGAAATTGCAAGTAGATAAATAGGTACCACTTCATTGGGAAGGTAACAGCGTTCCGTGTGCCTTGGTGTTTAGTCATGCCGGCCACATGACCACGGAAATGTCTTCGGACAGCGCTGGCTCTTTGGCTTTGAAACGGAGATGAGCACCGCAACCCTAGAGTCGGATTCGACTGGCTTTCGAGCAAGGGAACCTTTACCTTTACAGGATGGATGGCTCCAGAGCAAACTGATTGATGCAGTAGCCAAATTGCTCACTCACAGCTTTCATGCCAATAGTTCACAAAGTAGAATTTTTGCTCACAAGACTCCACAAGATTTAGAGGGAGCACTGAACACAATGGGTACGATCCGCCACAGTCCTTTTCACAAACGGGAGTTTCATCAAATGCGCTCCCACCAGCAGCCAGAACATAAGAACATAAGAGAAGCCGATGTTGGATCAGGCCAATGGCCCATCGAGTCCAACACTCTGTCATACAGTGGCCAAAAATACCAGGTGCTATGAGGTGGTCCATCAGTGGGGCCAGGATGCTAGAAGCCCTCCCACTGTTGCCCCCCTCCAAA
>NW_015164285.1:71829-78560 GCF_001447785.1 Gekko japonicus
CATTCTGTAAGGAAGGCCCCTAATTCTGTTTTTGTTTTGTTTTTTGAAACCCCCGAAGGGGTATTTTTATTGTTTTTCAATGGACTACAAAACTACAAAATTGGGAAGGGACTACATCTATGGATAAAGGAAAGATACCCACACTAACTAAAAACCCAAGAGTAAGAGATCATATCCCAGTTAAACTAAATGTTAGTATTACATTTGTTAATAAGACAATATACTTGTAGAGTTCTTGCTTTGCACTGCTTTTGTTAGTAAATTAGTTATCTGTTTTGATGACATGGGTTGGCTACACATCAGCATCGAGAAAGGAAAGAAGTTTGAGGCACAGCAGATATTTGGCATGGAATTGAGACCGGGGGTGGGGTGCAGTGCTCCCTCTAAGCTGTGGAGTCTTGTGAGCAAAAATTCTACTGTGTGGCATTAAAGTTGTGAGCAAGCGATTTGGAAATTAGTTTGCTCTGGAGCCATCCTTCCTTAGCTAAGACAAAAATATGTGAGCTGGAGGCTAAAAAACTGTGAGATAGCTCACACTAACTCAGCTTAGAGGGAACACTGCCCCTCAGCCATTGTTTCTCCAAGCTAAAGAGCCCCAAGCACTTTAACCTTTCTTCATAAGGAAAGTGTTCCAACCCTTTTATCATTCTAGAAGCAAAGGGGTGTGGATAAGACAGGGACGCTCTGGAGCATCCAAGCCCAAATATATTGTGAGAAGAAACAAGCCAGGCGAGGAGAAAAATAGAAGCTGCCTAGAACGATCGAGTCAAATCATTTCATTTTGTCGCGTCATTTGGTCGGGGGCCATGAAAGCGCCGCGACAGATGTTTCTCTTATTGCTAGCCACATGTTCCGACTGGGACCTGATGGTCGTCCAGCTGGGGACAAAAAAGGCAACTGAATATTCCCACTCTCCCTCTTGGGCTTTTTTTGGTGACACCTCTCTATTTATCTCCCTTAGGGTTGCGAACTCCCGCTTGGGAATACCTTGAGATTTGGGGGTGAAGCCTGAGGAATCATAGAATGCTAGAATCGGAAGGGACCTTGCAGGTCATCTTAGGGCTGCCAAGTGTGGGCAGGGGGGCGGGGAAACCCCCGCTTTGAAGGCCCAATTTTCGCCATGGTGGAATCGGGCCCCGGGGGAAACTCCGCCCCCCAAGGCTGTGTCACCAGAGGTGACACAGCCACGTTACTCACGTTATGGTTCCCCCCCGATGATCTGGGCCATGCCCCCAACGTGAGTGACGTCGCACGTCACTTCCGTCGATGTGCTGGCGGTGCATGCACGCATGCGCGCACGCATGTTTGGAGCCAGCTTCTGGAGCCGGAGAAGCCTCCCCCGCCGGTGAGTTTGCCAGACTTGGCAACCCTAGGTCATCTAGTCCAACCCCCCTGCACTCTGCAGGAGCAGAGCCGAAAGAGAGCCCTACGACATACCCAGAAGATGGTCGTCCAGCCTCCGCTTGGAAACGTCCAGCGAAGGAGCATCCAGGTGGGGTCGGAGAGTGGAGGGACCTCGGCAGGGTACAATGCCACAGAGCCCACTCTCCAAGGAAGCCATTTTGTCTAGGGGAACAGATCTCTGTTGTCTCGAGAGCAGCTGTAATTCCGGGAGTTCTCCAGCCACCACCTGGAGGTTAAGAAAAACAATGAAGAAGAACAGAGTGAGAGAGATACTGAAAGCAGAAACACTAAACTCCGAAAGTGGGCCGCACCTCAAAGGCTCCGCACTACAAGAAAGAGAATCACACATAATAAGAGGATGAGTGTTCCACCAATGAAAATTCACAAATTGTAACTCGATATGCAGATGACACCCAGCTGTATCTGATGTTGGGTGGAGGTCCTGGGCCTGAGTCAGATCGGTTCAGGGTTGGGGCTCCCTCTCCCGACCTTCGATGGGGTGCCTCTGGTGCCAGCGTCGGAGGTTAGGAGTTTGGGTGTGCTCCTGGACTCCTCTAACGATGAAGGCCCAGGTGGCAGCCACTGCCAAGTCGGCCTTTTATCATCTTCGGCTGGCTCAGCAGTTGGTCCCCTTCCTTGACCGCAATGACCTGGTCACACTGATCCATGCGAAGGTCACCTCGAGGCTAGACTACTGTAATGCTCTCTACTTGGGGCTGCCTTTGTCGCAAATCCGGAAGCTGCAGCTAGTGCAGAATGCTGCAGCCAGACTGTTGATGGGTCTCTCTAGGAGGGACCACATTCGGCCTGTGCTGAAAGCGCTGCACTGGCTGTCAATAGAGTACCGGATCCGCTTCAAAGTGCTGGTATTTACCTTTAAAGCCCTGTATGGGACCGCCTTTCCCCATATGTTCCCCTAAAGGCACTACAGTCGGGGAGCCAACATCTCCTGGAAATTCCAGGCCCCAGGGATATTAAATTTGCTGTTACCAGAGCCAGGGCATTTTCAGTGGCGGCTCCTACCTGGTGGAAGGAGCTCCCGGAGGAGATCCGGGCCCTGCGGGACCTTTCTCATTTCCGTAGGGCCTGTAAGATGGAGCTCTTCCGCCAGGCTTTTGAGTAGGAGCCGCCACCGCCACTATTCCACCATCGCTATTTATGCATCATCGCACCACTACCACCACTATGTGGCTCCATCGGGGTGAGAAGTGCCCTTGGAAGGAGAAGGGACGGCAGGCTACTGGAATGTTGCCGTTGGATTAAGATCTACCCCATCTTGTGACAAACGGAGCACTGACACTTGGGTGTTTATATTATATCGTTTTATTATGTTTTATGCTGTTTTAATCTGTTTTAACTTTGGCACTTGTGCCTCGCTGTTAGCTGCCCTGAGCCTTTGGGGAGGGCGGGATATAACCCCAAAAATAAATAAACAAATGAATAAATAAAAAACTCTGTTGAAAATAGTACAACGCTCCAGTCAAATGCAAAAACGGTGCAAATGAACTCACAGAATTTACAAAAGCACAGTTGCCAAATGAACAAGTAAGATGTAGTCAAGGAAAATCAAACTATACAATAGCCGAGACAGCCTATAAAAATGGGAACTAGAACATTCAGGGTGCGGCCAGACGGCGTGCTGGGAGCGGTTTAAATTGCTCCGGTCCCGATGCGCTGTTTTTTCTAACCTGGAGAATCGTGATCACACTCACCTCCTTGTTCCGGATCGCTGTGCAGCCACATCGCTCCCTGCTGTCCACGCGCAGGAGCGTGCGTCGGTGCTTTTCTCTCTCTCTCAGTTTGGGCATGCACACAGGCGGCCATCTGTAGAATTAAAATTTTCACGCGTGTGCAGGACAGCGATTTCCACCTCAACCCAACTGCTGTAACACTTCCCTTGAAACATTAAAGGAACACTTCCTTTAAAACTGGCTCTCTCTTAAACCCAACTCTTCTTCTCCTTCCTCCATGAGAGCCAGTTTGGCATAGTGGTTGAGTGTGCAGACTCTAATCTGGGAGAACCGGGTTTGATTCCCTACTCCTCCACTTGCACCTGGCTGGATGACCTTGGGCAAGCCATAGTTCTGATAAGAGCTGTTCTTGGGAAAGAGCAGTTTCTGCCAAGAGCTCTCTCAGCCCCGCCTACCTCACAGGGTGTCTGTTGTGGGGAGGGGATTAGAGTCCACGGACTTAACCACTACACCAAACTGGCTCTCTGGAGTTTAGTGTTTCTGGTTTCAGTAACTGCCTGGAGGTTGGCACCCCTAGATATCCTACATCAAAGAGCTATGGCACAGAGAGGGAGGTGCAGCATTGGCAACTTTGGGTTGGGAAATATCGGGAGATTTGGGGGGGGCGGAGGCTGAGGAGGGTGGGGTTTGGGGAGCGGTGGGACTTCAATGGGGCATAATGTCATAGATCCCACCCTCCAATGCAGCCATTTTCTCCAGGGGAACCGATTTCCCTCTCCTGGAGAGCAGCTGTGATAGCAGGAGATCTCCAGCCGCCACCTGGAGATTGGCCAGCATAGGGAGGCATCTGTAAAGTGAGCAGCACCCAAGTGATGAATTCTGAAGGTCTTCCTTTTGGGTTTGCCCTTTTCAAAGCGTTCGGACTGGAACGTCTTCCAGCAATTCTGTTTGGGACTTGCCACCTGACCAGGGAAGAGAGACCCGGTCTTTCCCTGTCTGATTGTCCCCCCCCCTATGGGAGAAGTGGTCAGAAAGATTATTTCCCGCTCAGATGTTGAAGCGATTTTCTCGAGCTGAAGAGATGGCGTCTCTGCATCAGGTCCAGCTCCCTGGGCCAAACAGAAAGCCTTGACGGTTGCTCCCCCAAATCAGTCTAGAGCTGCCAACTCAAGGTTGGGAAATTCCTGCAGATTTGAGGGTGGAGACTGGGGAGGGCATGGTAGAGCTCACACCTCTTCCCCGTCCCTAAATTTTTCCTTTTGTTCTTGTCCTGAACCTGCACAGGTTCACTACTTTTTTCCCCTCCTCTTTTTCTTGGAGGAAAAAAAAATTAGGATGGGCTCTTTTTGTAGCAGGACCTCCTTTGCATATTAGGCGACATGCCCCTAATGTAGCCAATCTTCCAAGAGCTTACAGAGCTCTTCTTACAGGGGCAACTGTAAGCTCTTGGAGGATTGGTTACATTAGGGGTGTGTTGCCTAATATGCAAAGGAGGTCCTGCTACAAAAAGAGCCCTGGGTGACACACCCCTAATGTAGGCAATCCTCCAAGAGCTTACAGTCGCCCCTGTAAGAAGAGCTCTGTAAGCTCTTGGAGGATTGGTTACATTAGGGGTGTGTTGCCTAATATGCAAAGGAGGTCCTGCTACAAAAAGAGCCCTGGGTGACACACCCCTAATGTAGGCAATCCTCCAAGAGCTTACAGTCGCCCCTGTAAGAAGAGCTCTGTAAGCTCTTGGAGGATTGGTTACATTAGGGGTGTGTTGCCTAATATGCAAAGGAGGTCCTGCTACAAAAAGAGCCCTGGGTGACACACCCCTAATGTAGGCAATCCTCCAAGAGCTTACAGTCGCCCCTGTAAGAAGAGCTCTGTAAGCTCTTGGAGGATTGGTTACATTAGGGGTGTGTTGCCTAATATGCAAAGGAGGTCCTGCTACAAAAAGAGCCCTGGGTGACACACCCCTAATGTAGGCAATCCTCCAAGAGCTTACAGTCGCCCCTGTAAGAAGAGCTCTGTAAGCTCTTGGAGGATTGGTTACATTAGGGGTGTGTTGCCTAATATGCAAAGGAGGTCCTGCTACAAAAAGAGCCCTGGGTGACACACCCCTAATGTAGGCAATCCTCCAAGAGCTTACAGTCGCCCCTGTAAGAAGAGCTCTGTAAGCTCTTGGAGGATTGGTTACATTAGGGGTGTGTTGCCTAATATGCAAAGGAGGTCCTGCTACAAAAAGAGCCCTGGGTGACACACCCCTAATGTAGGCAATCCTCCAAGAGCTTACAGTCGCCCCTGTAAGAAGAGCTCTGTAAGCTCTTGGAGGATTGGTTACATTAGGGGTGTGTTGCCTAATATGCAAAGGAGGTCCTGCTACAAAAAGAGCCCTGAATGTATATCCCTTTCCACTCACTTGCCGACTTCCCCGTCACTGGATGCTAACGTGATGTTTCTCTGTCATTTTCTGGTTCCCAAACAGTCTATCTTTCAGGCAGAGTCCTCTCCGCGAAATAAATCTTAACTGTGTTGTGAAGATCTTACAGACCCTGCCGGTTTCTGCTGACTCAAGAAACCCAGCCTCCGAGGACCCTAGGCAGTCCTTTCGTCCCCGGTGGGGAGAGACAGAATCCGTGCACTCAAAGTGCTGAAACCGTTTTCTTACGTTGGCCCCCCAGTCGAAATAATTCTTGATCTCAAAGTAACAGACAGCTACGGTCTGGGCTTCACTTCGACTTGCCGGAATGTACGGTGGGAACAGATATCTAATTATATTGTTGCCTAGCAACATCTGGACAAGTAGGTGGTTGTCAGCAATTTCCCCAGCTCCTTTGGTTGGCGACTGTAAACTTGGGTGCTGGAATTAAAGTCGGATTAAAAATGCAAAAAATAATGATAACAGAATCATAGAATGATAGAATATTAGTTGGAAGGGCTCTTGCAGGTCATCTAGTCCAACCCCCTGCACTCTGCAGGAGCGTAGCCGAAAGAGAGCCCTACAACATACCCGAAAGATGGTCGTCCAGCCTCCGCTCGAAAACGTCCAGCGAAGGAGCGTCCACCACCTCCCGAGGCAGTCTGTTCCACTGCTCAACATGAGGCTTCCTGTCTGGTTTTCGCAAAAATACTAATAGCTAAGGTTAGTTCATTTTCAAAGTAATGCTAAAAAAACCCACACCCTCTTGCACCACTGCTATAATCTCAACAGTAACACGTTAGTGTCTCTGACACTGAAATGGATTGTTTCTTTTCAGAGCGAGTCGGAAGAAGAAAGAAGAGCTTGAGTGAGGATGGAGAGGAAAGGCCCACAATCTAAGCCATGAGAAATCTCGCTCCCACACTGGCATCAGGAAACGAGGGTAGCCAGTTTGGTGTAGCGGTTAGGAGCGTGGACTCTAACCTGGGAGATTCCCCACTCCTCCACATGCAGCTGCTGGTGTGACCTTGGGTCAGTCACACATTCTCTCAGAGCTATTCTCTCAGGAGCAGTTCTCTGTCAGAGCTCCCTCAGCCCTACCCACCTCACAGGGTGTCTGTTGTGGGGAGGGGGAGGGGAAGGGGAAGGAGTTTGTAAACCGCTCTGAGACTCTGAGTGAGTGAAGGGCGGGGTATAAATCCAATCTCCTCCTCCTCCTCCTCCTCCTCCTC
>NW_015164285.1:78793-83697 GCF_001447785.1 Gekko japonicus
CTCCTCCTCCTCCTCCTCCTCCTCCTCCTCCTTCTAGCTACAGAAGCCCATGCTCCAGTTTGGGGCCCGACAATCATACATGACCTCACACATGAAGCTGCCTTCTACGGAATCAGACCAATGGTCCTGCAAGGTCAATATTGTCTACTCAAACTGGCAGCAGCTCTCCAGGGTCTCAGGCGGAGGTCTTTCCCATCACCTCCTGCCTGGTCCTTTTTTGACTGGAGATGCCGGGGATTGAACCCGGGGCCTTCTGCATGGAAAGCAGAGGCTCTTCCTCTGAGCCACAGCACCTCCCCATAATCATCTTGCGAATCTCCCAATCATACCGCTTCTCTTTTATGTCATTGCTGTTGGCATGTCTTTGAAAGCAGGGCACAAGCCAGGAGAAGCATTCACTACTGTAGGTCACACCTCCAGGTGGAGCCTGGAGTTCTGAAAGAATTACCTCTGATCTCCAGATTACAGAGATCATCTCACCTAGAGAAAACGGCTGCACTGGAGGGTGGATTCTACGGTATCGCACTCCCTACGGAGCCCCTACTCCTCTTCACACTCCTCCCTCCTAATGCAGGACCCCCAAAACCTCCAGGAATTCCCCAAACCAGAACTGACAACGCTATGCCACCTTCTCCCACTGGGTGGCAGTAGCTCTGTTCACATGTTACAGGTGAAGCATGTCTATACTGCCTATATTTACATTCATGTGATTGTAAGAAAGAGCCAGCACATGTAGAGATGGGCACGGACTGGCTCACAAACTGAAATTTGTCACAGATATTTGGCCGGTTTGTGGTTCACAAAGAGGAGTTTACAAACTGAACAGCTGCCAAGAACTTTCATGATTTTTTATGTGGTCCACGGCAGTTTGTGGTGGTCCATGCCGAGCAGAAAGGTGAAGTAAAGGTAAAGGTTTCCCTGGCTTGAAAGGCAGTCGAATCCGACTCTAGGGGGTGGTGCTCATCTCTGTTTCCAAGCCGAAGAGCCAGCGCTGTCCAAAGACGTTTCTGTGGTCATGTGGCCAGCATGACTAGACACCAAGACGCACGGAACGCTGTTACCTTCCCACTGAAGTGGTATTTATTTATCTACTTGCAATGTCTTGCTTTCGAACTGCTAGGTCGGCAGAAGCTGGGGCCAGAGACAGGAACTCACTCTGTCACACGGCACTAGGGTCTCGAACTGCCAAACTACAGTCCTTCTGGTCTGAAGCTCAGTATCTTAACCTCTGAGTCTTCTCGCAGAGCAGAAAGCAGGGGTTTAAATGGCTGCCAGCTTAGTTAGTCCTGTCCTGGTTCATGTGTTCACTCACACTCTTATTTAGACAAAAGAAATACATATATTTTAAAAGGAACTGATGTAGCTTGAACAGGAGAAGATACAACTTTAATCCTGGGAGGCACCTTAGTACCCAGCCGTCTAAGTCAGGGATGACCCTACAAATCAGGTTCTTACAGTCCCTGCAGTGATGCTGTTGTTGACTAACGTGTTCGGTATGAGATGTGGAAGAGTGGAAATGTTGTTGATAGGTTCTTGTAGAAGACTGGTGGGCAGTAGATATTGCAAGGTTTATTAGTAATAGTCTGGGGCAATGCTCCCTCTAAGCTGTGGAGTCTTGTGAGCAAAAATTCAGCTTTTGGAGGAAGAAGAGGAAGAGGAGGAGGAGGAGATTGGATTTATACCCCATCCTTCACTTGGAGTCCAAAGCGGCTTACAAACTCCTTTCGCTTCCCCTCCCCATAATAGACACCCTGTGAGGTAGGTGGGGCTGAGAGAGCTCTGAAAGAAACTGCTCTTTCAAGGACAGCTCTGACAGAACTGTGGCTTGCCCAAGGTCATCCAGCAGCTGAAAGTGGAGGGGTGGGGCATCAAACCTGGTTCTCCCAAATTAAAGTCCACGCGCTTAACCACTACACCAAACTGGTTGTGAGTGAGCAAATTGGCTCCTTCCTGAGCTAAGACAAAAATGTGTGAGCCGGAGGCTAAAAAACTATGAGCCAGCTGTCACTAACTCAGCTTAGAGGGAACCCTGCTCTGGGGACCTTGGTTTTTCATCTGTGAGAGATTTAAAGCACGGAGCAAGAGAAGACCGATACCAGAGTAGACTTTGTCAATTCTACAGTGAGCTCAGCCTGTAATAATTCAGCAGTTAATGAAAAAGATCTTAGATTAGAACAAAATTGATATATTTGACTGCTTTCCTTCCATTTCCTCCTGGAAAAGCAGCTTCTTAGCTTGCTGTGCAACAATAAATAATTGACTAAACTGGTTCCTTATTTGCATCCAAAAGAACCCTCCCTGTCTGTTTCAAAGCTTCAGTTTCTAGGGTTAGCATCCCTTAAGTCTCCACTGCTTGAAGTCAGGGTTGGACAGCATTAGTATTTGCCAGCGTAGCCATGCAGTCATTCAGTCACAAACGAAAACGCTATTGTGCTAGTGTAATGATTCCATGTTTCGGTGTGTGTGTTCCTTTAAATGTTTAGTTTGACTGCAGTAATATGAGAAGCGTAATAGAGGGTGACAAGTGTGATTTGATTGAGGAAAGATATGGCTCATAATAGGAAGGAACTCAGCCCTGGTTGATAATGGGAAAGAACTTAGACCTGGTTCACAATAGGAAAGGACTCAGACCTGGTTGATACTAGGAAAGAACCAAGACCTGGCTCATAATAGCAAGGAACTGATACCTGGTTTGTAATGGGAAAGAACTTAGACCTGGCTCATAATAGGAAGGGAATCAGACCTGGTTCATAATGGGAAAGAACCTAGACCTGGCTCATAATAGGAAGGAACTGATACCTGGTTCATAATGGGAAAGAACTTAGACCTGGCTCATAATAGGAAGGAACTGATACCTGGTTCGTAATGGGAAAGAACTTAGACCTGGTTCATAATAGGAAGGAACTCATACCTGGTTCATAATGGGAAAGAACTTAGACCTGGCTCATAATAGGAAGGAACTCATACCTGGTTTGTAATGGGAAAGAACGTAGACCTGGCTCATAATAGGAAGGAACTCAGACCTGGTTTGTAATGGGAAAGAACGTAGACCTGGCTCATAATAGGAAGGAACTCCTACCTGGTTCATAATGGGAAAGAACTTAGACCTGGCTCATAATAGGAAATAACTTAGACCTGGCTCATAATAGGAAAGTACTTAGACCTGGCTCATAATAGGAAGGAACTCAGACCTGGTTCATAATGGGAAAGAACCTAGACCTGATTCATAATAGGAAGAAACTCACACCTGGTTCATAATGAGACCTGGCTCATAATAGGAAAGAACTTAGACCTGGCTCATAAGCTATCACAGGTCCCTATTGCCCTATGAAGCCAGCTGTTCTTATTCCCAATGCCAATTCTCGGAAATGTCACAGGAAGTAATTAATGATCAAAGCAACGCAAGCAGGCCTCTTTCTCTAGTGTGAGGGACCTTGAATTCTCTTTAATGTGCGTCATATTGCAAACATGTATTTGACAAATCCATAGAGTTCCCTAATGCGGAATGAATTGAAATGCACAGGATCAGCAGCGGGCATCGCGTTCTGAAAGTCACATCACATTGCCGAACATTGAAGTCTTTTTCCGCAATTTTGCAGCTGCGGGAGCCGTGAGAAGAAGCTAGGAAACAGGACCCAGTGATCAAGCAGTGAACCCTGTCCTCCTGTTTCAACATCAAAGGGCACCCGCTTTCAAAGAGCTAACCGCCTCCCCCCCCCCTTTCAAATTCAGGAATCAATGTAGCCACTTAGCGACTCCTGAAAAGACAAACGTGCCTTTCATAGATGGACGCCATGAATGAAATGCAGATCGCTGCTCTTCCGGAGGTTCTGACACTGTTTTCCCCTCCCCATTCTTCCTTATCTTTAAAACGATGGCACCACAATGTTACAGGGTATGGACCTTTATACACCCACTAGCAGTAAAGCCCGTTGTGAAAGCAATACAACGGGATCTAGAAAGAGGCTCTGGGGCAGTGCTCTGGCTTTGGGCAAACAGTGTCAATTTGCTGTGGTGACCTCAGCAGGGTATAATGACAGAGTCCACTGTTTTCTCCAGAGGAACTGATCTCTGCTACCTGAAGAGCAGTTGTAATTGTGAGTAATCTGTAGCCCTCACCTGGAGATTGGCAACAATTGTTACCCAGGACAAAATGGCTGGTTTGGAGGGTGGAGTCTATGGCATTCTACCTGTCTGAGGTCCCACCCCTCTGCAAACCCCACCCTCTCCAGGCTCCACCCCTCAAATCCCCAGGAAGTTGTCAGCATGTAGTTGGCAACCCCATCTCCTTCCCAGCTAGCCACCAACCTACCATTATCTGCCCCTTTGACTTCAGCTGACTTCTGCCCTCCCTTCTGCAGAGCAGTTGTAATACTGAGTGCTCTCCAGCCCTCACCTGGAGATTGGCAACAATGGTTCCCTATGTGAGACTGACTGGTTTGGAGGGTGGAGTCTATGGCAGTGTACCTGTCTGAGGTCCCACTCCTCCTCAAACCTCAGCCTCTTCAGGCTCCATCCCTCAAGTCTCCAGGAATTTCCCATCTGGAGTTGGCAACCCTATCAGGATTGGCCCTAATGTGTTTTCTCCCAAAGGCCAAAGTAGGTGACAGGACCAAGCTTAGTTGCCTACCAACAGGCACTGAGGGGAATGTAGGGTTGCCAGCTCTAAGGAGGGAAATACCTGGAGGTTTGGGGGGTGGATTCTGTAGAGGGCAGCATGGGGGGGGGGGGGGGGGGCGGAAGGATCCCAAAGGCCAAAGTAGGTGACAGGACCAAGCTTAGTTGCCTACCAACAGGTACTGAGGGGAATGTAGGGTTGCCAGCTCTAAGGAGGGAAATACCTGGAGGTTTGGGGGGTGGATTCTGTAGAGGGCCGGGCGACGGAGGCATCGGCCTTCTGTTGC
>NW_015164285.1:89229-96980 GCF_001447785.1 Gekko japonicus
ATAATAATAATAATAATAATAATAATAATAATAATAATTAAACCCCGTTCTCCCAGATTAGATTCTGTGCTCTTAACTACTACAGCGTAACTCCATGCCACCCAGTTAGGGTTGTCAGACCCCTGGTCCGAGTGGGGGCACCCCCGATTTTGGGGGCTGCTTTCTGCCACCAGCCAGTTGGCCAATGGGGAGGAAGCCCCACTCCCAAGCCCCACCCCCAAGAGTGACAACCCGTGGCCACCCCACCGCAAGACTTAAAAGGTCCTCCAGCTGACACCCCCCCCCCCAGATTCTCCCCAAAAAAATTTAAAGAAATAAAGCATTTAAAGTGATCCTTTAAATGCTTTTGGGAAGAAGCAGGGTGTGCCGGTCCCCAATGTGATGACGTCACTTCTGCATGATGTCATCGCCTTGGGGACAGCCCTGCCCCCTCCTGTAATGCCCCGCAAAGTCCTCACCAGGGACTTTGAGGGATCTGGGAGCCCTACACACAGTCCCCGAAACAGAACAGAACTTTATCAGAACCTTCTCGGCCATAACCAGCCACAGCCAGCGACCAGCCACCAAGAACACAAATGAAAAGTGAAACTAAAGCAAAGGTGTCCCCCCCCCCCTCTTAAGGGAGTACGTAAAAATAACAATATCATCCCGTAAGGGAACATCAACGAATTCACCATGGCTCATAATATAACAAAGAGTTTTGGAGCTGAATCTAGCTTTGATGGCCAACTTCTGGAAAAAAATTATAGAGGGATAGATGTGCTTTGGTGTAGTGGTTACAGCATTGGGCTAGGGTCTGGGAGGCTTGGGTTTGGATCCCAACTTTGCAATAGAAGACTGTCGGGAGGCCTGGGGCATGTCACATGCTCTCAGCATAAGCTACCTCACAGGGTTGATGTGGGGATTGAATGGAGGAGAGGAGAAAGATGTAAGCCTCTTTCGGTTCTCACTGGGGAGAGAAGTGAAGTAAAAATTAAGTAAATTATATATTTCTAGCCCTGATGACTAAATTCTGGGGGGGGGGGGACTGCAGAGGGGTAAGTTTGAAGACCAAAACAAAGTTTGATTGCAGTGGCACCTCTAAGACCAACAGAGTTTTATTCAAAGGTTAAGCTTTCAAGTGAATGCACACTTCTGGAGAGCCAGTTTGGTGTAGTGGTTAGGTGCACTGACTCTAACCTGGGAGAACCGGGTTTGATTCCCCACTCCTCCACTTGCAGCTGCTTGATGACCTTGGGCAAGCCACAGTTCTGTCAGAGCTGTTCTCTCAAGGACACTTCTCTCAGCCCCACCTACCTCACAGGGTGTCTTCTTCTTCTTCTTCTTCCACTATGGGGAGGTGTAGGATTAAACTACTTTTTATGTTACTACAGATCTAATCCATACTGCCCCCACCTCGTGGCCAGTTTTTGCTCCCATTGCTCAAGTTGTTGGGGGATCTCATGATTGCTCTCCAACACCATGTAAGTTCAGCACTAATAAAAGCCGTGAAACCAGAACTACTTCCAATGTGCATTGTGTGAGGCCTCAGTTTCCCAAGTTTCCATCTTGCTTCCATCGCTCACATGCTTCTGGCCCTTACCGCTTACTCCCGAGACCTTTCCTTCGCCGAGTTTCCCCACTTCAAACTGAGGCCATTTCCACAGTAGTGAAATCCCCCACATTGATGTTTTTAAAACTGTGCATTTTGTGAAGTTTTCTGCAGTAAATTTTTCCTCATCAGGTGCAAACCCAAACTTTTCTCGTTCTTATCCTGCATTTTTCGGAACCCCCAGTTTTAGCGAGTTCTGAAAAGGCGGGGTAAGAAGGAGAAGACTTTGGGACCAATTCCCCACAAGCAGTTGTGCTGCCCCCGATCTTCCATTTCCCCCACTTGCATCGGTCAATTTCAGACTATTCGCTGCGTGGCCACATTTTGACCCACATCTCCCCCCATTTCCCCCGCGTCCTCTTGGTCCTTGTTTTCTGAGATTGAGAAGACACAGGGGAAATCGGGGGGGGGAGCTGCAGGTCAGCAAGTAGTGGGAAATTGACTGATGCAACCAGGGCAAACGGAAGAGTGAGGGCGGCACAACTGCTTGTGGGGGATCGGTCTGGGTTTGTGCCTGCTGTGGAAAAATCTACCGCAGAAAATTTCACATCATGCAGTTTTAAAAATGTCAACGCGGGGAATTTCACTACTGTGGAAATGGTCTGACATGTTCAGGTCCTTGCAAAACTGGAAGCCATCTAGGTAAAGGTAAAGGTTCCCTTGCTCGAAAGCCAGTCGAGTCCGACTCTAGGGTTGCGGTGCTCATCTCCGTTTCAAAGCCGAAGAGACAGCGCTGTCCGAAGACGTTTCCGTGGTCATGTGGACGGCATGACTAAGCACCAAGGCACACAGAATGCTGTTACCTTCCCACCGAAGTGCAATTTCTTGCTTTCGAACTGCTAGGTTGGCAGGAGCTGGAACTAGAGACGGGAGCTCACTCCGTCATGCGGCACACTCGGGTCTCAAACTGCTGAACTACTGACCTTCCACAGCCTGCAGTTCAGCGTCTTAACCACTTGAGTCACCGCAGCTCCTGGAAGCCATCTAAACAGTTCCAATTGAGCACATTTGCCTTGATTTGTTCCAAAACCAGAAGCTGAGATTGCTGGACGGGGCCCAGATAGCTACCTGAGTGTGCGCTTGGTTTTCCTGTGGCACAAACACACTACTGCCACAGGCTTTATTGTAACTGCTTAGAAGCTATGTAAACTGCTACTCCAGAAGTCTGTCAGCTTTTATAACACATCAGATATGGTGTGGCTTCCAGGCAATTGCTTACATCTGTCCCACTGCAGGTATGGGTGTAAGACTATTTTACTCTCTGAAGCCTTTTCAGTAGCCTCCCTGGTGGAGTTTTACTAGTTTTCATGCTTTTATCCCGTCGTATTTTTGAATGGTTTTTATGTTGGCTTTATTAAAGCTTCCCTGACCTTTAAAATATTCACCCGCGAATGTTGAATTAATGCTGTTCTGAGGGTTTTGTTTTGTTTCGTTTAAATTGCCGTTTTATTCTGTTTTGCCTGCTGCTTTGTGTTATTGTTGTACACCACCTAACAGACTGGTAGGGCATTAAGACGTGAAATTAACATGGAATTAGCTGCCGCAGGAAGCGGTGGTGGCTACAAGCATAGATTCAAGAGGGGATTGGATGAACATATAGAGCAGAGGCCCGTCAGTGGCTATTTGCCACAACGTATAGATAGGAACACTCTGTCTGGGGCAAGGGATGCTCTGTCTTCTTGGTGCTTGGGGGGCAACAGTGGGAGGGCTTCTGGAGTTCCGGCCCCACTGGTGGACCTCCTGATAGCACCTGGGTTTCATCCACTGTGTGACACAGAGTGGTGGACTGGATGAGCCATTGGCCTGATCCAACATGTCTTCTCTTATGTTCTTATGTCTGGCACGGCGACGCTCCATATTCCTGGTCCTTGGAAGGGGGCAACAGTGGGAGGGCTTCTGGAGTTCTGGCCTTACTGGTGGACCTCCTGATGGCCCCTGGGTTTCAGCACTGTGTGACACAGAGTGTTGTACTGGATGGGCCATTGGCCGGATCCAACATGCCTTCTCTTATGTTCTTATGGCATGGGCTTAATTATTTTTAAACATATGCATGTCCGTGCACAGCTCGATCTGCTCCAGGATACTTGGTTGGATTTTGCAGTTCCTAGGGTGTTGCCGTGGGTGCTCGATCACTATTCACAGTCTTTCTGCCAGTTGCAATCCGTGCCAGCAGATGTTTGGCAAACAGTTTTGGTTTTTTAAAATTATTCCCTGATTGAACAGTTCATATATGTTTAATGGCATTTGTGGGGGTCTCCAAGTCTGCCAGATATTAATCTAACACTCTTAACCACTACTCTACACTAAACACAACACGTACACACACACACAATCATGCCACAGTCATGGGCTGTCTCTTCTGCCCCATGTGGCTGTTACCTCACACAATGTCCGTGGCAAAGGCAGGGAGTGTCCAGGTCTGGGACCGCATGTGAATTCTCGCACTGCCTCATGGGAACTGTAGTTGTTTCGAAGGGGAAGATCTCACATTCGTAGTTGTATGTTGACATCCAAGCTGGCAGGAAGTTCAGTTCAAACTCTGAGCAAACCGAGTGGCCGCCCAATGAACGCTTTGACTTGCAAGTCGATAAGACGATTGATTGCTGTAAATCTGGACGTTGACTGCATGTCTGGTGAAGTTCTCAGCCACCCTAGTTCTTGCTGAACTGGATTAGCGACATGTATTGTTTACAAGGAAAGAACTTAAAATAATATCCCCTCTGTCAGAAAATCCAAATGTTTAGCTATGATCCGACAGCTTGCCTCAACATCTTCTCCCGAGATGACAATTACCCGAACAAAAGAGAAAGTGTCAAAGTGACACCGTGTCTTATAAAGCCTGCATTTTAGAAGGGGAAATTAACTCTGGTTTAAGTGGCTTTGTTCCTTCACGTCATTCCAAAGTGTTTAAGCAAGAACAAAACATTTGACATTTACAACAATCTTTCCTGTGTTTGAGTGGGCATGTTACAAAACACGCCCCATCACACCGTTCCTGAGGTGGCAGATCACTATTTTCTCCAGGCGCCTTATTAACCCATCAGTTGTACCAAAGTTAATGCCAGTCGTTTTTAAAACAAAAGGCCTGATAGCACACAGTTGCTGAGGTTTTCGTGCTGCAGAGCTAACATCACAACGGTGTGTGGGAGCGTCTTGGATTGGTTGAGGCTTCCAGTCCAGCGGGGCTCTGTGTGAGGAACACGAGGAGGCCGACTCTTTGCAAAATGGCGGCTTCTGAGGGAGGCGTTTCAATTTCTCGTCCCCGCTGTTTCGACCGCAAGGTCCCTGTAAGGATTAGAACTTACAGATCTCAGGCTTTCATGAATGCGACCAAGCTATAAGTTTTCACAGGTTGGTTGCAGCCTGTTTGGGCGGAGCGTTAATTAAAAACCCCTGGTGGCCTTGGCCACCTGCATAAGATGCCTTTATATGGCGGCCAGGGGGCTACCTAACAGGGCAGTAGTCACACAGGAAAGAAAACAGAGGCTGAGGCCTCCAGGACTTCAAGCTGGAATGCTGTGGACTATGCCCGTGGGAGTGGACTCTCTTTCTTAAGCCTTCGGGTGAGAAAGCCAGGTCGCAAGGTTACCCCAGTGAAGGAAGCCACCAAGGCTTCGGGCTCAGCCTCTGCCCAGTGCAAGAAGAAGAAGAAGAAGAAGAAGAAGAAGAAGAAGAAGAAGAAGAAGAAGAAGAAGAAGAAGAAGAAGAAGAAAGCTGCTCATGTAGAAGAAGAAGATAAGAGATTGGATTTATACCCCACCCTTCACTACCTGAAGGAGTCTCAGAGTGGCTTACAATCTCCTTTCCCTTCCCCTCCCCACAACAAGACACACTGTGAGGTGTGTGGGGCTGAGAGACCTCTTGACAGAAACTGCCCTTTTGCAAGAACAGCTCTTATCAGAAGTATAGCTTGCCCAAGGTCATCCAGCCAGGTGCAAGTGAAGGAGTGGGGAATCAAACCCGGTTCACCCAGATTAGAGTCCGGGCACTTAACCACTACACCAAACTTAACCACTACACCAAACAGTATAGTGTCGTTTTTTGGGGGGGGTTGCCATTGCTGTAATTCGTGAGTGGTTTCTGCCAAGCAAACACTCTTAGTTATTTGAAGGATTCGAATAAATGCCGAGGTATTTCTTAACCCACCACGCTGGGAGTGTCTGCTGAGTGTCTGTCTGCATCCTTGAGAGGAACCCAGGTGTAAAAGATCCTCAGCAAAGGACCAGGACCCAGTGAGAACCCCAAGGCCCCAGGGGGCTGTGAGTTCAGCGCCTGAGAATGGGAGAGTGTTTGTCCTTGGTCCAGACAGTCCCCATTTCAATGTTGCTTTTCCATAATGGAACCTACGAAACCCCATTCCATATCCCATTCTTTTTGAATCGATAGGCATGCTCAGTGAGGGAGAAACCCATTTTGATCATCTTTCTTTCTTTCTTTCTTTCTTTCTTTCTTTCTTTCTTTCTTTCTTTCTTTCTTTCTTTCTTTCTTTCTTTCTTTCTTTCTTTTAAAAGTTTTAATAACAACATACTTCATCAAAAATACCAAAACCAAGCAGAGTATAAATACCAAACAGTAAACACTTTGCTTTAAAAAAATTATGGCTACATTGAAGTCTAAATCCAAAAGCACTTTAAAAAAAAAATCATTACTGAATTTATACGAAATAAACATATATCAACTAAAGACTCTTGTTATGAGGATATTGATAGGAGCTATAACGTTATATACGGTGCAGAGTTTGTAATACTGGAGTACTTTATACTGTTTTATATTCAGAAGCATAACCAAGAGGCATAGGCCGGATTGTTTGGGAGTAAATCCTTCTCAGTCATATATTGAAGGTAAGGGAACCAGGTGCGCTCAAAGAGTGATTTTGTTGTACAGAGATTCGATTGAGCTATATTTAACGTTTTTGATCATCTTTCTGTCTACACTTGGGCTCCAGATAATATGACTGATGGTAGAAAGTGCCCTCAAGGCACAGCCGACCAACAGTGATCCCATAAGATTTTCATGGCAAGAGATGTTCACAGGTGGTTTGCCATTGCCTGCCTCTGTGTAGTGTCTAGGCTTGCCATTTTCCCAGGGGGATGGGGGTTTGCCGACTGTAGGGCCCCCCAATCCACTGGCCTGGATCCAGACAGTGGGGGAAACCCCACCCCCAAAGTGCCGGGATTGCGGTGACGTGCCCAGGACGATGATGTCACCCGGAGGTTACGTCATCACGCCGGGCATGTCGCTGGGGGACACTCTAGCACTCAGCTTAAAAACTCTATGGTACCATAGAGCTGCTGGCCACATGCTAATGTCAGATCCCCGCAGCAATCAGTTCCCAACAACTTTCTTCTTTTTTTTTAATCCCCTGAAAACAGGGTAGCTTTATTAATTTTTGTTACACCTACGTGACTACAGAAAGGAAAAAATAGGGAAAAGGGGGGGAAAAAGAGAAAGGGGGGAAGGGGAAAAAATAACAAACTAAAATAACAAACCCCAGAATACAGACAGTACAAAAGAAAAGGAACCCACACTATAACTAAAAACCCAAGAAAGGAAGGTCATTAACAGTTAGTATACAGTTAGTCATAAAAAAATTAAAGCTTTCGTTTAAGTCAATGAATTAAGGAGATTAGTGAGTCCATTTTAGTAAATGTCTAATTTCTTCTCAGTATGCACAAAGACTTCATCCAGTTCGTTCATAAATCTTTTAGATCATAAGAGCTACTTGGCAACTCTTAGCCGTAAATCATATGCCTCTCTGGCCGTGCCTCCTTCTGCTCCTACTAGGTCTCCGTCCGTCTCTTCCAGGCTGGCTGCCTGGCCTCCACCGTCTTGCTGCTCTTCCTCTTTTGATCCGAAAAACCGCTTCAACCATTCTTCTGCTTTGGACACCGAGTCGATTTTTTCTCTTTTGTCTTTGTATTTAAACTGCACCCCCTCTGGAAAAAGCCAGGCATATTGAATCTGGTTGATCTGAAGTGTTGAGATAAGCTCTTTATATGCTTTTCTTTTCTGTCGGACCTCAAATGGAACGTCCTTTAGGACACTGATATTTGCTGATCCCAGTTGTAGGGGTTTGGTTGCTGTCGCTTTAAGAATATCATCTCTTGTCTGTCGTCGGAGAAATTTGACAACAATCTCGCCCGGCAAGTTGTTTTGTTTG
>NW_015164285.1:97753-111910 GCF_001447785.1 Gekko japonicus
AGCGCCCCTGGCTTGGAGCCTCCACTCTGAGGCTCACCTGGGGGTGCCACTTGAGGCGGCACCCCTCCAACACCCCTGGAGCGCGGAATGCCTCCCCTGTTCAGGAGAGAGCCTCCGCCATCGCTGAAGCCACAGACCGGAAGTCAGTTCCCAACAACTTTCATAGAGAAGAGCAAAGTTTATTGAGTACGGTAAAGGCAGGTCTTCTGTGCATACATTCTGTGTTAGAACTACTGGAAAGCGTGCTCAACGGGGAATCATACACACTTCAGAAGCCCGCCTAACCTAATGGGTCGATGTTCTCAGGGAAAAGCTGTAATAAGGGACCAAGATGACTAGCTGAGGCTACATAGATAAGAAGAGTATAGAAGAAACGAAACGTAAGATTCCAGTACAGAGGCAGACCATCTTCCCCACACACACACGCCAGCCATGGCAGCAATGCCAGAGGCTCAGTTGATAGCTAAAGCATCCCCCGGGCGGCATGCCTAGCGTGATGACATCACTTCCGGGTGACATCATTGCAGCGCACATGCATAGTGCGCACACCAGAAGATCCCATTGAAGAAGCTCCGCTTTAAGCTTACTTAAAATAAAAAACAAGCTTAAAACATTAGTTCTGTGAGCTGCAAACCTACTTTTGATTGATTGACGTTGACCACAAAAATCTCATGCTCAGAGTTCTGAGTCTAGGACCCAGGTGAAAACATGAAATGGCGATTAGGAGAGTCTGGTCAAGCAAGCTATTATGCAGCTCTAGAAGTGGGAGCAGGAGATGGCCAGCTCCACTGCAGGCCTGATGGAAGCCCTCCGGGGGCCTCATTCGGCCCCCGGGCTGCATGTTTGACGCCCCTGGCTTAGAGGGAACACTGGGAGGGGGAATACAGGGGGAAATGAGATCACACTGCAAGTTTCCTCTCTTGTTCATTCTACTCCCAGGCAGTGTTCCCTGTAAGCTGTTAGTGTGAGCTAGCTTGCAGGTTTTTAAGCAGAAGAACTAATCAAACGTCATCAGGGATGAAACTGTCTTTTGCTTAAAGACCTGAAGGGTCGAGGGAACGAAGAAAGGAATCTCTGAATAGCTTCTAGATTTATTCTGGCCGTAGACACCGATCTCCTCAAATACAAGTTCCAAGAAAGAGAGGAATGAAATTGTAAGCGGAGATAATTGAACAAACAGACTTGCTTAATTTTTAATTATAAACATTTTAAAGTAGAGGGCCAAATGTTTGCATTTAATATCGGTTTGCTCTGTATGTTCTATTTCCGCTATGTTTATTTACATGGCAAGCACTTAAGGCTCTTAATTTAGCAGCTCAGTGTTTCCTGTTTTAGTGTAGCAGAGAGAGTTTACCTGCAATTATAAATTCTAACACACTGTGGTCTTTTTGGACCGTTCCTGAGTAGAGTATGTAGTATATAATACAGCCTAGGCCTAGAGGTCCTAAATGCAGAAACGTCAAGCACCTATCTTAACCAGCTCGGTGGCCAACTCAGGATTGGGAAATCCCTGGAGGTTTGGGGGCAGAGCCTCAGGAAGGTGGGGTTGGGGAGCAGAGGGACCTCATGGAGGTATTAGGCCATCAAGTCCACCCTACAAAACTGACATTTCCATCAGGACAACATAAGAACATAAGAAAAGCCATATTGGATCAGGCCAGTGGCCCATCCAGTCCAACACTCTGTGTCACACAGTGGCTACCACCCAGGGGCTATCAGGAGGTCCACCAGGAGGGCCTGAACTCCAGAAGCCCTCCCACTGTTGCACCCCCAAGCACTAAGAAGACAGAGCATCATTGCCCCAGACATAAGAACAGAAGAGAAGCCATGTTGGATAAGGCTAGTGGCCCATCCGGTCCAACACTCCATGTCACACAGTGGCTACCACCCAGGGGCTATCAGGAGGTCCACCAGGAGGGCCTGAACTCCAGAAGCCCTCCCACTGTTGCCCCCCCCAAGCAGTAAGAAGACAAAGAATCACTGCCCCAGACATAAGAACATAACAGAAGCCATGCTGGATCAGGCCTATCCAGTCCAACACTCGGTGTCACACAGTAGCCAAATCCCAGATGCCATCAGGAGGTCCACCATTGGGGCCAGAACTCCAGAAGCCCTCCCGCTGTTGCTCCCCAAGCACCAAGAATACAGAGCATCACTGCCCCAGACATAATATCAGAAGAGAAGCCATGTTGGATCAGGCCAGTGGCCCATCCGGTCCAACACTCCATGTCACACAGTGGCCACCACCCAGGGGCTATCAGGAGGTCCATGAGGAGGGCCAGAACTCCAGAAGCCCTCCCACTGTAGCCCCCCAAGCACCAAGAAGACAGAGCATCAGTGCCCCAGACAGAGGGGTCCATCTATCAAAGGGGAGCGGTGGCGCAGGCAGTAAGAACGCCTGCAAAGTAACATCAATGAACAGCCATTACAGCTGTTCGAAACCCACCGTGGTCGGGTTGCACCCCCACGCCCACGTCCCAGCTCCCGTCCACCAAGGGGTTCGAAAGCATCATAACTGCCAGTAGATAAAGTGGGTACCTGCCCTAGGTGGCAGGGGGCACCCCTCCTCCTTGTGAGGTAGAGGGTTCGGCGGCGGTGGCAGCAACGATGGCGGCGGAGCAGTTCCTGGCGACCCAGTGGAGCAATGTCGGAGGCGGAGCCCGGAAAAGTGGAGCCTTCGAGAGCGTGGTGACGTGCGGGGCAGCACGGCGGAGCCACCTGTGGACAGTAGCCGGAACTGCAGCCAACACAGAGCCACGCGCCAAGACGAGACCTGCCGGAAGAAGCTGCTCGGGGAAGATCGGCTCCAGGAAGGGCACCAGGATGCCAATATCTGAAGCCGCGGAAGGAAGCCGGATGACAACTAGCCCGGGGTGCTGGTAGGCAGTCACCACCCTGTAGAGAATGTGGCCCTAGTCAGGTTAATTGGTTGGTTAGAACCACTATGTAAACCGCCCAGAGACCCTTCGGGGTCAGGGCGGTATATAAGCCGAAGGTATAAATAAATAAATAAATAAATATACATTGTGGCTAATACCCACTAATGGACCCCTTCCCCATATGGTTATCCAGTCCCCCTCAGGGGAACAGTAACCTCCCCTTGGATGGATAGGGCTGTGCAATATTGGAGCGAGGGTTGTCTAGTCACGCGGGATCCTTGGGTTCCCAGGTATAAATTGTTTTAAACTGTGTTTTATTGTATTTTATTGCACTTTTGTGCCCATGGTTGTAAGCCGCCCTGAGCCCGTACACGGGGAGGGCGGGGTATAAATGGAATTAAATAAATAAATAAATAAAATAAATTTCTGTAGTCTGGAGAACAGTGGTCATTCTGAGAGATCTCTGGGCTCTCCTTGGAGTCTGGCATCCCTATAACCATGACTCAGCTTCTTCTTCCCAGGCAGCACCAGGAAACCTATGCCCTCTCCCTCAACCTTTAACTATTTCTCAACTGTTATCATCCTGTGTTTCTCTTTCCCACACTCAGGAAACCCATTCCACAGTACTGGTAAAGCTATGGGGAAACCACAAGCACATCAAGAATGGTTCTCATTGGGCCCCGACCTGGATAGCCCAGGCAAGCAAGAGCTCATCAGATCTCAGAAGCTAAGCAGGGACGACCTGGGAGACCACCAAAGAATACCAGGGTTGGGAGGCAGAGGCAGGCTATCAAGCCACTTCTCCGAACATCCTCCATGCCCCAGTAGGAGTCACCAGAGGTTGCCATGAGTTCCAGGCATGGGCACCCATGAGTTCCAGGCATGGGCACTGGCTTCCCATTTGGCTCAGTATTGGTGTAGTGGTTAAGAGCCAGTTTGGTGTAGTGGTGAGGTGCGTGGACTCTAATCTGGGAGAACCGGGTTTGATTCCCCACTCCTCCACTTGCACCTACTGGATGACCTTGGGCAAGCCGTAGTTCTGATAAGAGCTGTTCTTGAAAAAGAGCAGTTTCTGTCAGAGCTCTCTCAGCCCCAGCTACCTTAAAGGATGTCTGTATTGATGCATTTTAATTGTCTTTTAACAGTATATTATAACCAGTTTGGTGTTGTGGATAAGTATGCGGACTCTAATCTGGGAGAACTGGGTTTGATTCCCCACTCCTCCACTCGCAGCTGCTGGATGACCTTGGGTAAGCCATAGTTCTGTCAGAGCTGTTCTTGAAAAAGAGCAGTTTCTCTCAGAGCTCTCTCAGCCCAGCCTACCTCACAGGGTGTCTGTCGTGGGGAGGGGAAGGGAAAGGAGTTTGTAAGCCGCTCTGAGACTCCTTTGGGGAGTGAAGGGCAGGGTATAAATCCAATCTCTTCTTCTTCTTCTTCTGCTTCTATAAAGCTCTCCTCTGTCTGCATCAGGACGCAAGTTGTTTAGGGAGTGTGTGCGAGAGAGGGGGGAGGAGCGGCCTCCCAGGGACACTGGCAGGGCGCTGTGCTGCGGGGAGGAAATGGCACCTGCGACTCCCCCCCCAACATAAAGTAAAAGCGGATGACCTGGCAGAAGGTGAGGCAGAGGGGGAGCTGAGTAAAAACCACAAAACACCCAGCAGTTGCCAGGCAGGGCGTTCCTGAGACTGCCCCAGGAAATAACAAATGGTTCAGGGGTGCGTGTCCTTCCAACCCCCCCCCCCATATGATCACAGAAAAATGTTCCCTGGCTGCTTTTAAACACAGACAACTGGATTTTCAGCTGGCTTGTTTCCTTTGTGACAATTTGCATATCTCCTTAGAAAAGATTGGGGGGAGAATTCAGCTCCAGTAGTCTGCTTTGTGCTCACAGCGGCTTGACGGTGGGGAGGAACAGATTTACCACCTTAAATCCACATTCAGATAAGGTGGCGGGACGCCGTAGTGACCTCGGAGTCACCACTAAACGGCAATGAAATGATGCAGACGGCCGATGCTGAGATGAAACAATAGGAGAGCGGATGCGGCATGAAATGCAGACAGACATTTGTGGGAGGATGTGAGATCATTGGCACAGCGGTGGGAAATACCAGTGCAGATTGGACCTCAGTGGGTGAGGGAAGTCCTCACATGGCCTGGTTTGATGATTAGCGTTGCTCATACGGTTGACGTTTTGTGGGTGGTGCCTGAGGAGGGCGGGGTTTGGGGAGGGGAGTGACATCAGCAGGGTATAATGTCATGGAGTCCATTTTCCAAAGTGGCCATTTTCTCCAGGTTAACTGTTGGAGTTTCAAGTTGCTTACACTTCAGTCATTAGAGTTAAGTGTTGTTTGTTAGGAAACAGGATGTTACGTTACATAACAATAACAATAACAATAACAATAATATACTTTATTGTCATTGTACATAGTACAACGAAATTAAGATGCAATCATTCGGTGATCTACAACCATACTCATATACACTCACACAACCATTCACAACCATCCCATAACCCCCTTAAGGTTCACATTGCAACTTAAACCACCAATGTCACCCAAATTCCAATTCATACAGCATTTAAAGCAATAATAGCTCTCGAATAAAAACACAATGTATTCTACGGCGGGGAAGTTTGTGGGAGTTCCTTACCCTAATGAAGTGACCTGTAAACTTTGTATTGGTCAACTAACAACTTGTTTGTGGAAATGCTTTGATCTAGCATTCATGTATTCACAAGGTTTATGGCTCTTTGTGTGAATCAGAGAGGCAGCTCCCCTCTAGAATCCAAGACAGATAGAAAGATGTAGCTGTTAGCATTTAGTACTGAAAGTAACTGCAAGTATGTAACCTTTTCATTTTATTTCTTTTATCCAAAGTACCTTACCCATGTTTTATTTTGTTTTGTAGTAAAGATATTTTTCTTTTACTAATGTGGCTCTTGTGTTTGCAAAATGACCATCGATCTTGAATCTGAGAATCCCAACACTAACTTATCTCTGTCACTCTGTCACCATCCAAGAAGAATTTCAGCCTACACCTGAATTCCAGGCTCCATCCTAGTTGCTCATGGACACTACACTGTTCAGCAGAAAAAAAAGCAGGGATGTGATTCCATAGGATTTGCCCTCTGAAGCTGCCCTTTCCTCCAGGGAAACAGATCTCTGCCGTCTGGAGATCCATCGTAATCCCAGGAGAACTTCAATCTTCACCAAGAGTCTGGCAACCCCAATGGATGCATACAGGATCGCATTATGCACTTCTCATGTTGCAATAACCAAACCGTTGCATTCTAGAAACCTGCTGCTTCCAGACTTTGAGAGAAAAGCTTGGTTTGCAACAAAATATTATATCGACAATTGCCACAGCGTCCGAAGTAGCAGATAAAAGTCCGCTCACCCCAGTCTGACTGTGAAGTTATAACTTTTTATTAAAAAAAAACCGGTTCTGTCTAGAAAGCAGAACAGTATTGATTTATCCACACTAAATGCAGAGGAACCAGGAGTGAGAGCTTTGGAGTAAGTTATTTTGCTTGGGAAAAATAAGGACGCAGAAAATACAATGCCGGGAGGTGGGGGGGGGGGTGGACTCCTGTTGAATTCTTAGCAATGGTTCTCCTACAAATTAATGTTAGTGGGATTGAGAACAGAGTCTCATGTGGCTTAATGTGAATTCATAAAAATCAGTGTTGGCCTACTGACTGGATGACATTTTCTCAGTCTTGTTGGTCTTCCATTTTAACGTCGAGGCAAGAGACATTCAGAGGTGGCTTGTCATTGCCTGCCTCCGCGTAGCAACCCTTGATTTCCTTGGTGGTCTCCCATCCAAGTACCAACCAGGGCCGACTATTGTAAGCTTCTTGCAATGCTCCCACTGAGAGACGTATCCTCCGTGAATCGATAGAATCCCCTTAGAAAGCCTTCTATGCCCGGGGCCATCATTACATCCTCCGGTGGCAGATTCCACATCTAAATCACTCTCTGTGTAAATAAGTATTTTCTCATGAACCTACTGCCCATCAGCTTCACTGGATGCCCTCAAGTTCTAGGAGAGGGAGAGAAAAAAATTATCACTGTCAACTGTCTCCACCCCTATGAATAATTTTATAAACCTCTATCGTGTCCGCCCTTAATCATCTCTTTTCTCAACAGAAAAGTCCCAGAAACTTCAGTCTTTCCTCCTAGGTAAGATGCTGCGGTGGCTCAAGTGGTTAAGACGCTGAACTGCAGGCTGTGGAAGGTCAGTAGTTCAGCAGTTCGAGACTCGACTTGCCCCATGATGGAGTGAGCTCTCGTCTCTACTTCCAGCTCCTGCCAACCTAGCAGTTTGAAAGCAAGAAATTGCAAATAGATAAATAGGTACCACTTCGGTGGGAAGGGAACAGCTTTCCATGCGCCTTGGTGTTTAGTCATGCCGGCCACATGACCACGGAAACGTCTTCGGACAGCACTGGCTCTTCGGCTTGGAAACGGAGATGAGCACCGCAACCCTAGAGTCGGACTCGACTGGCTTTCGAGCAAGGGAAACCTTTACCTTTAAGGTGCTCCAACCCCGTAATCACCTCGGTTGCCCTCGTGTATACTTTTTCCAACTCTGCAATGTCCTTTTTTTGAGATACGAGATTTACAGCTAAAAGCATTTCCTAATAAGGACTTCTAGTTTTTCTTTTCAAGCTGTCAGGGTGGGGAAAAGCGCACCTTCCAAGATGTGGTCTCCATTACAGCACACCCAAACCGAACAAGAACTCGAGCAGCCATTAACGAGACATATGTCAGAACAACTGTCTTCCTTTACGGGGGGCCACAATGAAGATATCCTTGCAGCTGCCTTCATCAGAATGCAGGAGGATTCGGTGATCCGGCCGCAGTGACCCCCATGAGGCTCGTGAGCATGTTTTTTTTTACAGCTCCAGTCCAAGGAGAAAGCAATGTGACGGTACAGCAGTGAGAAGCAACATAAGGAAAAGGAAGACTGTGACTGGGATTGTCATCTTCTGCACAGATTTTTCTCTCCGCAGTTTGCTCATAGCCACGGATTCAAAGGAAGTAATCCCCTGTGTTCCTCCGTAACACTTTCTAGAATGTTGGCTTCCAAATTGCTCAGGGGGTTCTCAGTGAGCAAGTGCACGTCCGTGAAATGTAATATGCGGATGCATCTTGTTTGGTGGTTCTACAATATCATGCGGGAAGGCTGAGGCCCCAGAGACATGGCCTGTATTTCTTAGATTCCTAGCCCTCCTGTCCTCTACCAACTCAAGGAGTCATAGTTTGGTGTAGTGGTTGTGTGGACTCTAATCTGGGAGAACCAGGTTTAATTCCCCACTCCTCCACTTGCACCTGGCTGGATGACCTTGGGCCAGCCGTAGTTCTGATAAGAGCTGTCCTTGAAAAAGAGGAGTTTCTGTCAGAGCTCTCTCAGCCGTGCCCACCTCACAGGATGCCTGTTGTGGGGAGGGGAAGGGAAAGTTTGTAAAAGCAGCTGAAAAGGGTGTTGTTGCTGTTGTTTTTGGAGTTGCTCCCAGTATTTAACCATGGACAGTGTAGTCCAGATACAACGTTTCAGTAGACAGTGGAGATACTCTCAGCAACAAGATGCGACTAGGATTTTCTGCATGCTTCGTAGCCTTCCTCCAGGTTGCAAATTATCAATGGAACTAATGCTCAAGCGTAATTATTTTGATCAGCGGCAACTATTTTGATAAGCTAGTTTGGTGTTGTTGTTAGCCAGTTTGGTGTAGTGGTTAAGTGCACGGACTCTGATCTGGGAGAACCGGGTTTGATTCCCCACGCCTCCACTTGCAAGCCATAGTTCTGATAAGAGCTGTCCTTGAAAAAGAGCAGTTTCTGTCAGAGCTCTCTCAGCCCCGCCTACCTCACAGGATGCCTGTTGTGGGGAGGGGAAGGGAAAGGAGTTTGTAAGCCGCTTTGAGACTCCCTTGGGTAGTGAAGGGTGGGGTATAGATCCAATCTCTTCTTCCCTTCATCTATTTGTGTTCTAGAACATGCCAGGTCAGAAAAGAGGGACAAGGCAGCTGACATCTTCGTTGCCCACTCCCCAAAGGCCCCATTTCCACATCTCCCTAAACTGCAGCAAGGCTTTCAGATCGGCCATGCCTGTTGCCCCCCCGAGGCCAGTAGTTTGAACATTTATAATTTGTGTTTGAATGACAGATTCCGTCCGTGTGCTTGCTTTGCATTATGGGGATCAGGCCCAGCTAGACAGGAAGGGGCACGTGTAATTTCATGTCAAGGCATAAATAATACACCGGCTCCCCAGCCTGGCTCTAGGCGATGTAGATGGATTGACTTGTTCTCTGCTTTTTTCCATTAAGTTGATTGAAATCATCATTATCATAGATTTCCATTTGCAGCTTTGTTTTCACAGCCATGGTTACTTGGAATTTATTTGCCTGCTGGAGCATTTGAAGAACAATTTAGCAGCTTAATAATTCCTTTTTCCCCTCGTAGCAAAGAAATCCCCAGGAATGCACAAAGTACCACAGAGCGTAAGTCTGTGCAAATTTCAGCGTCCCCTGAAAGTCTGGGTAACGTCTTCCTGCGTTGCTTTCTAATGAATGGAGGGTATTGCTTAATTTTACAGTGAGGATTTGCCTGTCCATTCCATTGCTTACATAAGAACACGAGAGAAGCCATGTTGGATCAGGTCCATGGCCCATAGAGTCCAACACTCCGGGTGCATTCAGACGGGGTGTTTCAGCCGGCATAAACTGTACCGGTTGGAACTGGTGCAGTTTATGCTGGCTGAAACTTGATCACACTTACCTCCTGTCTGCGGAGCCCATCGCTGTATGCCCGTTCATATGCAGCAGGTGTCGGCGTTTGTTTGTTTGTTTTTTTAAAAAAAACTCAGTTTGAGCATGCACATAGGCAGCCATCCACAGAATGGTGATCTTACAAACTCCTTTTCCTTCCCCTCCCCACAACAGACACCCTGTGAGGTAGGTGGGGCTGAGAGAGCTCTTCACAGAAACTGCTCTTTCCTCAAGAACAGCTCTTATCAGAACTACGGCTTGCCCAAGGTCATCCAGCCAGGTGCGAGTAGAGGAGTGGGGAATCAAACCTGGTTCTCCCAGATTAGAGTCCGTGCACTTAACCACTACACCAAACTGGCTAACAACTACACCAAACTAGCTTATCAAAATAGTTGCCGCTTATCAAAATAATTACGCTTGAGCATTAGTTCCATTGATAATTCACGACCTGGAGGAAGGCTACGAAACATGCAGAAAATCCTAGTTGCATGTTGTTACTGAGAGTATCGCCACTGTCTACTGAAATGTTGTGTCTGGACTACACTGTCCATGGTTAAATACTGGGAGCAACTCCAAAAAACAACGGCAACAACACGCTTTTCAGCTGCTTTTACAAATTCGTGTGTGGCATACAGAATTAATCAAATACCTAAATAATAAATAAATAAATAAATAAATAAATAAAAATAGAGTGCATGGTAATTGGCAAACTTTGGCACATGTCTTAACCATTTATTGTTCCTTCCTTGTGAATAATTGGAAACCTATACCTTTGAACAGTTGTTTGTAAAAATGTATATTGTTGGAATCTCATATGCTATATGATAGTAAATACTAATAATTAGTATGCGGTGAACAATTTGTGCATGGAGTTACTTTGGTACTTGTAATCTTTGTTCAGCCAACAGAGAAATAAAATGAACATGGATTACTTTTTTTTAAAAAAAATGTATGATTGCCCTGACCTGGACATCCAAATCTAGATGGACCTTCTCACATCTTGGAAGCTAAGTAGTCTTTAAGAACATAAGAACATAAGAGAAGCCAATGTTGGATCAGGCCAATGGCCCATCCAGTCCAACACTCTGTGTCACACAGTGGCCAAAAATACCAGGTGCCATCAGGAGGTCCACCAGTGTGGCCAGGACAGTAGAAGCCCTCCCACTGTTGCCCTCCCAAGCACCAAGAATACAGAGCATCCCTTGCCCCAGACTGAGAGTTCCTATTTATACTTTGTGGCTAGAGCCACTGATGGACCTCTGCTCCATATGCTTATCTAATTCCCTCTTGAAGCCATCCATGCTTGTAGCCGCCACCCCCTCCTGTGGCAGTGAATTCCATGTGTTCATCACTCTTTGGGTAAAGAAGTCCTTCCTTTTATCTGTTCTAACCTGACTGCTCAGCAATTTCACGGAGTGCCCATGAGTTCTTGTAACGTGAGAAAGGAGAAACAGCCAGAGTTTCCCCCTACTGCCTGACTGCTACTCATTGGCCGTAGCTAAGACCACCTATCTCACCACCCTACTGGTGTGTCCTATTGTCCGGATCAACTTCAAAAGGATAGCTAGATGGCAAATTGTCCATCTGACCCAAAACTCTCTGCAATGCGGAGGAATTTGGTGGCAAATGTGCAGAGGAGGTTTCTGAAAGGGTTTGCAAAAAAAGAAATGAAAACAGCTCAGTATGCCGTGCATCCTTAAGCGCTAAAGCAGACATCTGAGAGTAATATGCTTTAACAGCTTTAATCACAACATCTGAAAGGCTATCCTGTCTGCCACTTAATTATATGTACACACTTATTTACTCAAATCTGCTTTCTATGTACACATATATTTACCAATCATACGATATACATCGCTTCCCGTCGAAACCCAAGTGCATTTTTTGTTGAGCGTCAAGTTGCATAATTGCAGTTTGAACCGGCATTTGCCTCGTCAGGCTTATATCGGGAGGGGGGAAAGGAAGAAATTAAATGTTGCAGCTGATGACTTGGGTTCTGCAACTCATCATATTCCTTGAGACACTCAATTACTGAGTTTCCAGAGCAGCCCAAAATGGCACGGAGTAAATAAACATTAAGTATGTCCCCCCCCCCCGCGCAGACATTATGTTGTGTTTTGTCGAAACTACGCATAATGGCAGAATGTTCCACTGATGTTGAAATTACATTTCCTAACTGACTATATTAAACTGTTCTACTGGAACATGGTTCTACAAATGCAACATGATTAAAGTCCTGATGCAGATGAAAGAGAAGTCGAAGTGACAGAGAATATTTATGTGTAACTGTTAAACAGGGATGCATGTAGCAGGAACGAGAATGTAATTATGTTTAGAGCAGCAATTTCCGCCGCTCCTTGTTTCTGGGTGCTGTGTTATGCTACACGAGAAGATACGCAGAAATCTAAGAAGAACTTAAGGAAAGCGTTTGAGGGAGTTTTCTAACAAGGGCTGCACCCCAGGTTGTTTCTTGTCAAGCGACTCCAATCTTTGCTAAGTTGAAATTTGTAAATTTGTCGGCATGTAACTTTGTGTGCGTGTGTACAAAAAAAACCTTATGGAGGCCCCAACAAGAGGATTTCAAGGCAAGTGAGAAGCGGATGTGGTTTGCCATTGCCTTCCTCAGCAGAATCTTCCTTGGTGGTCTCCCATCCAAGTACCAACCCTGCTTAGCTTTTGAGATCTGAGAAGCAGAAGTTGTTGGCCATTGCCTTCCTTGGCAGAGCCTTCCTTGGTGGCCTCCTATCCAAGAACTGACCCTGCTTAGCTTTCGAGATCTGAGAAACAGAGGTGGTTGGCCATTGCCTTTTTCTGCAGAGCTTTCCTTGGTGGTCTCCCGTCCTTGGTGATTTCCTTGGTGATCTCCTCTTCCTCCTCTGCCGCCAATCTCCTCCTCCTCACCCCCGGCTCTGACAATCTCCTCCTCCTCCTCTGCCGCCAATCTCCTCATCCTCACCCCCGGCTCCGACGATCTCCTCCTCCTCTGCCGCCAATCTCCTCCTCCTCCCCCCCGCCTCTGCCAATCTCCTCCTCCTCCTCTGCCACCAATCTCCTCCTCCTCACCCCCAGCTCCGACGATCTCCTCCTCCTCTGCCGTTGCCGATCTCCTCCTCCCCCCTGCTCTGCCGATCTCCTCCTCTGCCGCCGATCTCCTCCTCCTCCTCCCCTGGCTCCAGTGATCTCCTCCTCCTCCTCTGCCGTTGCTGATCTCCTCCTCCCCCCCGGCTCCGACGGTGAGGCCCGAGTGGCTTCCAGACACCGGGCCCACTGACCTCCCCCTCCCCACCAGCATCACCAATCTCCTCCTTCGCCATCGATCTCCTCCTCCTCCCCCCTCAGCTCCAGCGATCTCCTCCTCCTCTGCCGCCGCCGATTTCCTCCCCCCCCCGCTCCTGCAGCAAGGCCTGAGCGACTTCCAGCCACCAGCCTGCCACAGAGTCCCCAGAGCGTTCTCTGCGCCTGTGCAGGGAATGCTCTTTTACTTTTGGGGGGATTTAAATATCCCCCGCATATTTTCCCCAAGTTTTCAGATTTTTCTGCACATCTGAGGATTGCCCCAAATGTGCAGGAAAATCTCCCTGCCCCCCAAGTGCCCCAGATGTGTGGATTTAGATATCCGCACGGAGGGGCATATTGGGAATTAGAGATGTAGATAGAATGAGGGAGTCTGGAGCAGACTGCTGTGTGAAATCTTATTGACTTTTGTATTTTTTTTTCTATGAAGGAATAAGTGGTTGTTTTTCATTACCAGACACGAAATGATGTTATGGCTTTCATCTAGTCTCTTTTGTCATTGTATTGTTCCGGGGGCATCTAGCACACATCTGTATATATTTTTTTTCATACCAGACCCACATGGAAGACGGCCACCCTCGTCTGAAGAAAAAGGGACAAGTTTGTGTGCGGAAGACTCTGACCTTCCTGAAGGATTCCAAACACATAAAAAATAATCTTTTACCAGAAAAGGACTGAATGTTTTCATGCAGCCCAGAAGCAAAATGAGAGTCCGCACTGTAGTCTCTCTCTCTCTCTCTCTCTCTCTCTCTCTCTCTCTCTCTCTCTCTGGAAGAACTGATGACTCTGTAGATGTGCCGTTTGCAAGATTCATTTCACACCTTGAGTCAGTGCTAGAAATTTGTCAGGGCAGACATTTTTTTTTTCTAGGGGAAGGCTGCCTTGGAATCCTTGCAAAATACCCTCTGATTTACACCAGGGCAAAATAAGTGTGAATACTAAACGGCCACAGCAGCCATTTATCTCCGCTTCGAACTGCTCTTGCACTGATGTAAATAGCCACAAAATGTGGTGTCGGGATGCCGAGGCGGAGGAGAGGAGGCACGGTTCCGCACACGGGCATAACACCATTCATAGTCTTTGGGAGATAAATCCGCAGTGCTGAAGTAGGGATTGCATGTTATAAACAGCATTCCCGGGTTATACTCTTTTTCTCATGACATCGGTTTTTCCTCTATTTCATTTCTTTTGCAAAATATCACACCCTTCGACTTC
>NW_015164285.1:111926-122765 GCF_001447785.1 Gekko japonicus
CTGCTGAGAAACCCATTGCTGGAAGAGTGCTCCCCCCCTGTTTTGCAGGGAGGGGCACCGGCCATTTATTCTGACATATTAGTCACTTATCAGACATCTCAGTTTCGACAGGTAGACAACAAACTGAGAGGTTTAGCAGTAGGCTTGCCGGCTTTAGATTGAGGAATACCTGGAGATGGAGCAGAGGTCCATCAGTGGCTATGAGCTGCAAGGAATAGATGGAAGACTCTGTCTAGGGCAGTGATGCTCTGTATTCTTACAGGGGCTACTGTAAGTTCTTGGTGGATTGGCTAAATTAGGGGTGTGTCACCTAATATGCAGAGGGGTTCCTGCTACAAAAAGAGGCCTGGCTGGGGTATAAATCCAATCTCCTCCTCTTCTTCTTTCCTTGGATTTTCTAGCTGAAAGGATCAGGCGATAGGTGATGTGATAGGCCTCTACCTGACACCCTGGCACCTCCACCTCCTCCTCTTCTTCTTTCCTTGGATTTTCTAGCTGAAAGGATCAGGCGATAGGTGATGTGATAGGCCTCTACCTGACACCCTGGAAAACCGCTGTCATTCTGAGTAGATAATACTATTTATTTATTAAATTTATACCCCCACCCCGCGAGCGGGCTCAGGGCAGCTTACATAATTGGTCTATAAAGGTAAAGGTAAAGGTTCCCTTGCTCGAAAGCCAGTCAAATCCAACTCTAGGGTTGTGGTGCTCATCTCCATTTCAAAGCCGAAGAGCCAGCGCTGTCCGAAGACATTTCCGTGGTCATGTGGCTGGCATGACTAAACACCAAGGCGCACGGAACGCTGTATATATAGATGTCTATAGATGACCATAAAAGGTAAGGGTTCTCTTGCTCGAAAGCCAGTTGAGTCCGACTCTGGGGTTGCGGTGCTCATCTCCGTTTCAAAGCCAAAGAGCCAGCGCTGTCCGAAGACATTTCCGTGGTCATGTGGCCAGCATGACTAAACACCAAGGTGCACGGAACACTGTTACCTTCCAACCGAAGTGGTACCTATTTATCTACTTGCAATTTCTTGCTTTCGATCTGCTAGGTTGGCAGGAGCTGGAACTAGAGACGGGAGCTCACTCCGTCATGCGGCACCCGGGTCTCGAACTGCTGAACTACCAACCTTCCACAGCCTGCAGTTCAGCGTCTTAACCACTTGAGCCACCGCAGCTCCTTCATAGATGACTGTACATTCACATAAAAACAATTTAGAATTCAATACAATACAATAAAACAAGACCTCACAAAGTGCTAGTGCTAATACATTGAATGCATACGATGGTGTGCTGAAATTACCATACAACCAGACAGTTTCACTCAATGATTTTTCAGAGCACAGTGGTAGCGGCCAGATGTTAGTACTACGGGCCGGCTCGTTGGTGGACCAAACTGACCCCGATGGACCAAAAAGTCTGATTCAGTATAGGACAACTTCCTGTGATCATGTGTGTGAGATACAAACTTGGGGGCGGGGAAAGAGGGTGACAGAAGTCTGGTTCAGAATGAAGTCCTGGATCGTTGCAAAGGCCTCTCCTGCCAAACACCGTTTTAATGAGAGACTTGCTGGGATTCTCATCAAATGGTAACGAGAAAAGTTGAGAAAATGCACCCCAGTGATGGGTCCTTCTCTGAGAAGCCCTTTCTCTGAGAAGCCAGTTTGGTGTCGTGGTTCAGTGCGTGGACTCTAACCTGGGAGAGCCGGGTTTGATTCCCCACTCCTCCACTCGCACCTGGCTGGAGGACCTTGGGCAAGCCATAGTTCTGATAAGAGCTGTTCTTGAAAAAGAGCAGCTTCTGTCAAGAGCTCTCTCAGCCCCACCTACCTCACAGGGTGTCTGTTGTGGGGAGGGGAAGGGAAAGGAGTTTGTAAGCCGCTCTGAGACACCTTTGGGCAGTGAAGGGCGGGGTATAAATCCAATCTCTTCTTCTTCTTCTTTCTTTCAAGGACACCTCGAATAGGACAAGGCACACAAGCTAATTCCCTAACAAGATCTGATGTATTTCTAATATAGCTGGAGCTTCTTTCTTCTGATATGGAATTTGGGTCTGATAATCATGTCCTCTTTTCTTTTTTCTGTTTTTTTAAGAAAAAAGTGGTCTTTGTCTGGTGCTGCGACAGCTACGGCCACATGATCCTGACTTATTTTGACATTTCTTGTTGAGCTGGCTGCTTCCCGAGTGACAGAGCCCACTTATGAATTAGTGAAAATGGAGTGAAAAGGACATTGGTGTTATGCCCTTGCCAACATCTATTATGTTGGGCCATTTGCCTAGTTTAGGGTAGAGGAGTGGCACTCATTGGTCCTCAACTGAAGTCTTTAGCTGGTGATGATCATAAGATGATCATAAGATCATAAGAACCTCCTTTCTCTCTCTCTCTCTTTCACCGGAAGTGTGTCAGAAGGCAACACCCACCGCTCAGGCTCCACTGGACTCTTTTGGGTTGCTAGCTATTGGGGGGGGGGGGGGGGGGGACCCCCCCCCCCGCGAGTATCGCGGGTCCCCCCTTGTCTGTATTCTAATTTGCAGCTATTCATGGGGCTTACCAACTGCATTAATGCAGTCTTCGCTGTATTTACTGCTCAGTTACTTATGCATCTTATGTACCTGAATAAAACTTGGTCTTAAAGGTGCCACTGGACTGTTTTGGGCCGGGGGGGCGGGGGGGGGCTCTGCAACTTACCTGACTGCGTCTTGCTCTGACTGAGGGCTGCTGGGAGCAAGGGGTGGGGCTTGTTGCACGTGCCCGCCCCCTGGGCTCTTTACTGTCAGAGCTCCGCTCCTGTGCACTCCTTCAGGAAATGACCCCTGATTGGTCACCATAGAGTTTTTGCCCAGATGCTAGAGCATCCCCCGTGTGATGTGACCAGCGTGACAATGTCACCTCCCGGTGACATCATTGCGCTGGGCACATCGGGTAGGACCAGACTCTTTAAGGGCGGGTCTCCCCCCTAAGCCAGCGGTGGATTGGGGCTCCCAAAATCGGGGGTGGCTAGGTTAGGAGTCTACCAAGGAAGGTTAGGATGGGAGTCTACCAAGGAAAACTGCAGTTGCTACACAGAGGCAGGCAATGTCTGACCACCTGTGTCCATCGCTTACTTTGAAACCCCCCACGGGGTTATAGAAATCCATCCGCAGGATATTTCTTTTTGATACCCTGCTTTGTATCTGCTGTATGGGCCATTAAAAAAACAACAACCCATCACTGCTTGTACAAACTGACATACTATAGATTTGTATCAACTGGGTCATCATTAAAGGAACTCATCCGTAAAAATGCTACATCCGTGGAGCTCGGTGGCATAATCCGATTGCTGTGTTCCCTGGCAACTGTATTTGCAGGGATCGGATAGAACAGTTCCTGTGCCTTAGTTCCGAAAGGCCCTTCCTTTTCTTGCATCCTTCCTCCTAGGTCAGCACAACACAATCATGATCTACCGAGCCAAGCACAGCTCAGCAGTCACAGTTGGTAAAAAAAATAACCCAATGTCTCCGTTCCTCTCCATTCCAATGTTTGCCATCTAACAGGGAATATTACAACAAACAGGACCACGGTGTATAGTAGCCAGTAAATCAGTAAATCAGTGTGTACAATTAAACAATATTTGTTAGTTTTTATATGCAATGTTTAGAATTCAATTATTCCACTTATTCTAGAGCTAACAAAATAGATAGAATGTCCTTATTACAGAACAAAGCCAAGAAAGACATAGGCCCCGGTCACACGGGCCGGATAACGCGGGGGGGAGGGGTGGCTAATTGCCTCGGAGGAAACTAACACGCGGCCGCCCGAGCACACGTCCCGGTCGAGGTCTTGTGGTTAGGGGGGAGATGCCGACCAGATGGGTATCCTGCAGCACAGCACAGAAGCCGCGCCGTGCGATCGCACTAGCAATTGCTTTTTGTGCGTATGCGCTGTTGGGCGCTGTTGCGCAACCTGCGGAGACGGGCACCAGATGCCACGTAAGTCCACCGGAAACACGATCACGCACCCGCCCTTGGCCGGCGGTTTCTGAAAACTAGTACCTCGTAAGTACTAGTTTTTTAATCCGCACCTTCGACGGGGAGCCACGGGTTCGCCACAGGAGCACTGTACTTCCCAGATGTAGGGGTGTGATCGCGCCCTACATTGGCCGAAAATACCCGGTGCCATCAGGAGGTCTACCAGTGGGGCCAGGACATGAGACGCCCTCCCAGTGTTCCTCCCCCCCCCAAGCACCAAGAATACAAAGCATCATTTGCCCCAGACTGAGGGTTCCTATCTCTACCTTGTGGCTAAGAGCCATGGATGGACCTCTACTCCATATGCTTATCCAATTCTCTCTTATAAGAACATAAGAGAAGCCAATGTTGGATCAGGCCAATGGCCCATCCAGTCCAACACTCTGTCACACAGTGGCCAAAAAGACCAGATACCATCAGAAGGTTCAGCAGTGGGGCCAGGACACCAGAAGCCCTCCCACTGTTGCCCCCCCCAAGCACCAAGAATACAGAGCATCACCTGCCCCAGGCTGAGCGTTCCTATCTAGACCTTGTGGCTAAGAGCCACTGGTGGACCTTCACTCTGTATGCTTATCTAATTCCCTCTTGAAGCCGTCCATGCTTGTAGCTGCCACCACCTCCTGTGGCAGTGAATTCCATGTGTTAATCACTCTTTGGGTGAAGAAGGACTTCCTTTTATCCATTCTATCCTGACTGCTCAGCAATTTCAGGGAGTGCCCACGAGTTCTTGTATTGTGAGAAAGGGAGAAAAGGGCTTCTTTCTCGACCTGCTCTATCCCACGCATCATCGTGCGTGCTTCGATCATGTCACCCCTCAGCCATCGTTTCCCCAGGCTAAAGAGCCCCAAGCGCTTTTTCCTTCCCTTTCCAAGATTCCCCCCCCCAAAAAAATCTCCAGGTATTTCCCAACCCAGAGTTGGCGACCCAAAACAACCCCCAAGTGGGGGCTTCGACAGCTAGACCGGGCCCCTTATCGTGACCTTTTCAGATCACGACTGCCAAGGGAATCAGACTTGGAGAGAAGCAAAGCCGGAGTGACAGTTCAGGCACCTGGATTTTATAGGCGTTATTGGGTAAAGGCATGAAAAGAATCATTATTCTATTAGCGGCTCTCTTAGCAGCTTCCCCCAAAGCACTCAGATCCGGAGAAAAAGCAAGGGCACCCTTGGCTTTATTTCTCACCCGTCGCAGGAAGTGAGCTATTATATCTTTTATTCCCTTTGATTGTAAGGAAGCTATCCATATGACACTAGGTCTTACGTCTTTTTCCCCTCTCCTTCTGAAAGCAGCGTCTCCAGAGGAACAGAAGTTTTCCAGCAGTATCAGGAAAGTGTCCTAAAAAAACTCTCTTTCTTCATATGTCTATGAACAAAGGATACACTTAAAAGTGAGGGAAAGTAAACCTACCTTTGGGAAGGTATTTTCTTTTTGATGAACAGAGGGCCTCAACATCAAAGGTCCCCGCCACTTATTCCACATCCTTGTTATTCCGCTGGATACTCTAGCTATGAATGGCAGAAATAAGTGTGCAGGTAGCCACCAAGTCCTTCAACCTGGCTCTTTGTCTTAAGTTAATCAAAGAGTGATTAACACTTGGAATTCACCGCCACAGGAAGTGGTGGCGGCTACAAGCATGGATGGCTTCAAAAGGGAATTAGATAAGCATATGGAGCAGAGGTCCATCAGTGGCTATTAGCCACAAGGTATAGATAGGGACTCTGGGGCTAGTGATGCTCTGTCTTCTTGGTGCTTGGGGGGGGGTCAACAGTGGGAGGGCTTCTAATGTCCTGGCCCCACTGGTGGACCTCCTGATGGCACCTGGTATTTCTGGCCACTGTGTGACACAGAGTGTTGGACTGAATGGGCCTTTGGCCTGATCCAACATTGGCATCTCTTATGTTCTTATGTCTGGGGCTAGTGATGCTCTGTCTTCTTGGTGCTTGGGGGGGTCAACAGTGGGAGGGCTTCTAATGTCCTGGCCCCACTGGTGGACCTCCTGATGGCACCTGGTATTTTTGGCCACTGTGTGACAGAGTGTTGGACTGGATGGGCCATTGGCCTGATCCAACATTGGCTTCTCTTATGTTCTTATAAGAGGGAATTGGATAAGCATATGGAGTAGAGGTCCATCCATGGCTCTTAGCCACAAGGTAGAGATAGAAACCCTCAGTCTGGGGCAAATGACTTTGGCCTGATCCAACATTGGTGTCTCTTATGTTCTTATGAAGAAGAAGAAGAAATTGGATTTATTCCCCACCCGTCACTCGGAGTCTCAGAGTAGTTTACAATTTCCTTTCCCATCCCCTCCATACAACAGACACCCTGTGAGGTAGGTGGGGCGGAGAGAGCTCTGAGAGAACTTGTGACTGACCCAAGGTCACACCAGCAGCTCCATGTGGAGGAGTGGAGAATCAAACCCCGTTCTCCCAGATTAGAGTTCGCGCTCCTAACCACGACACCGAACTGGCTCTCCCTGAAGATCTCCAGCCACCACCTGGAAATCGGCAGCCCTAGATTCGGTCCACTTTAGATTCAGGCGGCTGCAATCTCTTAGCTTTCCCATGTAGTGGGGGTGGGGGGTGGAACGTTCCCCAGTGAAATATATTTCTTTCGTTTGGAGGCCTCAACATAAGCTTCCCGAAGATAGTGCAAGAGAATCAAAGCATGTCTGGAAGGAACGAAATAAAGGAACACCATGAAAGGGAGAGAAAACTGCTTTGGGGGAAGAGTAACGTCAACTCCGCTGTTCACGGAAAACTCAACGCTGGGTCCGTTTTTAAGTTGGCAAAAAAAAAAAGGACGATAAAACTACTGATATGCATCACAATATCATAACGTGAAATCAAACACAGCAAAGCTTTTCGAAAGGCAATTTAAGATAAAAGCTCTGCGACTTGTAAGGTCTATAGGTGCACCGAAGGAAATACGCTTTCAGCTGTGCTCCCTTTTTAACAAGCTTTTGAGGTCCAGACAGGCTTGGGAAATGAAAATATTGTGGTGCCAAATGCCCGTGTCCATCTGTCTGTCTTCTAATTAGGGGTGGAAAACCCTCTCCCTTTTAATACCTAAGTAGCCAGAACATTTTAGTGCAGGTCATTTGGCCCGAGTCCAAGGACTGGAAGAAAATGGTGTGCACAGCTAGAAATTGACTTGGTTTTGCTCCAGAAATAGTCACTGCTCCCGAAGATACGAGCCACTGTTCAGTGGAACAAAAGTGACTCATCGTTTTCACAGCAGAAATGACTGAAGCCAAAAGAGAAAGCAAAATTCCAGGCTTGTGTGAAGGTTTTTGCTACATGTGTATGGATTCTGGGTTTTGCTTAGAATTATTATTATTTCTTTATATCAAGAATGGTTTATGAAAATAAAGCGGTGCTACAGAGGTTAGAAGGAGGGAAAGCAGCACGGTCTAGCTGATCTCGTCAGATCTCAGAAGCTAAGCAGGGTCGGTACTTGGAAGGGAGACCACCAAGGAAGGCCCTGCAGAGGAAGGCAATGGCAAACCACCGCTGCTTCTCAGATCTCAGAAGCTAAGCAGGGTCGGTACTTGGAAGGGAGACCACCAAGGAAGGCCCTGCAGAGGAAGGCAATGGCAATCCACCTCTGCTTCTCAGATCTCAGAAGCTAAGCAGGGTCGGTACTTGGAAGGGAGACCACCAAGGAAGGCCCTGCAGAGGAAGGCAATGGCAATCCACCTCTGCTTCTCAGATCTCAGAAGCTAAGCAGGGTCGGTACTTGGAAGGGAGACCACCAAGGAAGGCCCTGCAGAGGAAGGCAATGGCAAACCACCTCTGCTTCTCAGATCTTGGAAGCTAAGCAGGGGGGGTACTTGGAAGGGAAACCACCAAGGAAGACTCTGCAGAGGAAGGCAAACGGCAAACCGCCTCTGCTTCTCACTTGCCTTGGAAGCCTCTTGTTGGGATCTCCATAAATCGGCTGCAAGTCGATGGCAGGTGGTTTCCCAAACAAAGGTTAGAACTATAATCCCATAATCTAAATTCACTACACACATACACACAAGTGGCCTTCAAGCAGTTCCCGTTGCCCAAAATAGCTTGTGCTCACGAATGAATGACTTTCTGCTGCATCAATTGGATTTCGTATCCCTTCTTTGGCTCACAGCTGTGGATTCTACGAGGTCAAGTGGGGAGAGGGGAAAAGAGGATTTTTTTCTCCCTCCCCCAAAACACTAGAATGCGAGGGCATCCAATGAAGTTGATGGGCAGTAGGTTCAAGACAGATATGATTAAATTCTGCAACTTTGTCAACTGTTAAACACATTTGTGGCAAAATTTGCAGTATCCCTGCTTTAAATACCATTCAGAGCCACAAGTGGATGGGCCACCTGACTTATAAGGAAAGGTCCTGGTGGACACTGCCCTGGAGGACCATTGGTGGCCAGAAGCAAACAGAACCAAGCATCGATAGCCCTGTCAATGCCACAGAAACCACGTGGCTCGGATTCTTCAGAAACAAAAATGATCATTGAGATAACTAAGAACATAAGAACATAAGAGACACCAATGTTGGATCAGGCCAAAGGCCCATCTAGTCCAACACTCTGAGTCACACAGTGGCCAAAAATAACAGGTGCCATCAGGAGGTCCAGCAGTGGGGCCAGGACATTAGAAGCCCTCCCACTGTTGGCCCCCCAAGCACCAAGAAGACAGAGCATCACTTGCCCCTGAGCCCCTATCTATACCTTGTGGCTAATAGCCACTGGTGGACCTCTGCTCCATATGCCTATCTAATTACCTTTTCAAAGCCGTCCATGCTTGTAGCACCCACCACCTCCTCCTCTCAAAATGGAACACACTCCGACTGCCTCCTACAGTACTGATGCTGATTGGTGATAGCATGGGAGAAGGTAATGGGTGACCTAATGCACCTTGTTGGGACCGTTGGCAGGGTCTGAACTGAGTGGCCCCTTCCATACAGGTTTGCACCTTAGAGGCTGTTCAAGTTGGCTTGGTCCTGGACCACTTTCGCTTCCTGTTCCAAAGGCAACGATAGAGGCATCCCTTCGTAAGCCATACAGAAGAACCACAAGCCAGACTGGTACCAATTCCTTTGAACGTACTTCCGTTAGTACCTCTTCCTCTGAACCTTCTCCCATGAACCCCCTGTCATGCTCAGGAACCACCAGGGATTATACAATGATACGTACAACCCCTGTTCTGTGTCCAGTTGCCCAAAGTGGTATATTGTGGTGTGAACTTAAGGAAGGCCGTCGTCCTCGTATCCATTACGGAAGTCCATCCTGTCCGGATAAAGCATGCGTAAGAGCAGATGTACGAAGATCCCTATAGCTGAGAAGAACGTGCTCGCGACAGACAACTGGAGTTCTTCAGATCGCAATTATTGTGATGCATGAAAAGGTATCTTGCTTCTAGGGCACTAGGAGTTAGCCAACCTTAAGTGCTCCTCCTACTGTGAATTGGAGGTCCACGGGGACATTTTGCATAACTGCTATTATGGTGTGAGAGTATCCGAATCGAGCAGATGGTTCTTGCGATTCTGACAAGGTTGTGTTTATGGTAAGTATTTCCATTTCAAAGATGCCGACAAAATGTTTCAGCAGAAGGAGAGGTGGAAATTTAAAGCTATTCTCTCTCTCTCTCTCTCTCTCTCTCTCTGCCTAGACAATATGAAGCTTTTAACATAATCTTTCCGGTAGCACTATAGAAACATTTTAAGCTCTTCTTTTTTTTCAGGGTAATCATTTGTTCAGTGCTGATTCAACGGCTCGGGAGGCCTTGAAGCTTACTTCAAGGTTGAATTACAGGGAGGGAACATCTTCCTTTATGAGGAAATTCAGAAGCTCCATCGTCTGTGGCATATATACAATTCACTGCGACTCCAATGCCTCAGGGCAGAACGGCATATAATAAAAAAACACAAGGCTTCCACTCAGACCGGAAGCTGCACATTGAGTACCATTCTGGGGTTAGTGGAAAGTGCCATCGAGTGGCAGCTGATTTATGGTCTGTTTGGTGTAGTGGTTAAGTGCACGGACTCTAATCTGGGAGAACCGGGTTCAGAAATCTACCCGATAAAACTCGAACAAACCACTACAGCAAGAATAAAAAGAAACTACAACTTCCAATGGGTTACAACACACTGGAGACACCTAGGAGTGTACATACCGTTAAACCTTAAAGAGTTAACAAATCAAAACTTTAATAAAATATATGAAAATATAAAAATAGAGATCTCAAAATGGAACACACTCCGACTGACTTTGGAAGATAGGATTCACCTAATCAAGAGCTTCATCTTACCGAAATTCCTTTTCCTCTTCTGAACTCAGCCCATCACTATTAACAACAAAGATCTACTGATATGGTAAAACTCCCTGACAAATTTTCTATGGGAAGGGAAAAAATCTAGGATAAGTCAATATATGCTACATAGATAGATTATTCTAGGAGGTCTTGACCTACCTTCACTAAGGTGTTACTACCAAGCAACAGTACTGTCTCAAGTAATTCAGATGTTACAAACAAGTCACCAGACCCCTTGGATGAAAATAGAAGAGTCTTATACTACACCTTTTAACCTACAAGAAGTTTTTTTTGGATAAAACCAAACCTTAGACCAAAACACATTAAAAACAACATCTTATTATGGGCTTCCGGTCTGGCTCCCGTGAATGGCGGATGCATCCTCGGGTCGCTCCCGAGGGCGCCTCGCCCGCCCGCGGTGGAGGAGGGAATCCGCGCGAGCGGAGACCCGAACGAGCCCCTCAGGAGAGAGGAGCTCGGATCCGGGGCGCTTTAGGGCGCACTAGGGGGGAGTCGCTCTTTCGGCCGAGAGGTCGGAGAACGAAG
>NW_015164285.1:122945-144348 GCF_001447785.1 Gekko japonicus
AACTTTCTAAAAGTAAACAAAAAAGAAAAGATGTCGGAGTTGGGCAAAAGCGAGCGGAGAAGAAGGGAGGGACTTCCGTCTGGGCGTTTGCTTGTGTGCGAGAGCCGGCTGTTGAATGTTTGGACTGTTTATGGCTGTGAATCCGACGGGAGTTTTGCAAAAAAGATAAGTTGGAATTGTGACAGCGAAAAGTGCCTGATAAGCGCTTATAAGTCAACAATTGCGAGGAGGACCCATAGAGAGTTTGGGAGCGGATATAAAAGCGAAAATGAAATTAATACCATTCTCAAAGTTGGGGACCTCCAAGGCATGAAAGGAAGAGGATTTATAGTGCATGAACTGAGTGTGTTAACAGCAACCCGAAGGAGGATTTAACAAGCCGGAAGTAGAAGACAACAGAGGAAGCCCCTACACGTCAGCGATAGTAAAAGTGCCCAGCACGCAAAGAAGCGGTTCTGACTGTGTCCAGAAGAGATTTTTCTTTTTTTATTAACAGAAACTCAAGGGAACTCAAGGGAACATTAACAGAAACTCAAGGGAACATTACTAACACACTAACAGAGAATTATATGTGACTGGACTAAGAAAAGAAGTTTGACAACACACAGAAGAAGCCCAAGAAGATTAATTGGACATTACTAACAGTTTAATTTACCAGTTTATATATCACTCAGCTTTCTCTTTCTCCCACTGTCTACCCTTCCCATTTTTTCTTTTAAGCGAAATACCTCCCCTTTTTAGGGGAGCCAATAAAATCTTTATTAAAAAAAACAACATCTTATTAAATATAGCAATCAAATTATGGGATCAAAAAAAGGAGGCTTCTTCCAAACAGGATCTCTCAACTCTCACCGTATATGCACCAAAGTTGGTTCCCTCCTGGAATGAAACAGAATGAGTTTGTGGTCTGGACAGAAGCAAACATAAGCCGGCCTGTTGACCTAGTTCACCAAGGAGAAATATATGACAACGTTTTGATCAGATTTTGGATACACAGACACCATGGTACCAATATCTCCAATTAAAAAATCTAACGGAAATGTTAGCAGATCAAGGTACATTCCTGAGAGAACTGACCCCACTAGAAAAAATAATTAAAAGTTACTCAACTTCACCAAAAGGGACACTCTCCAAACTCTGTAAAATAATTATAACAGTGGAAAATCAAATGAAGGTAAAACATCAACTGAGATGGGAAGAAGAACTGAATATGGAATGGCAGCAATCAGACTGGGACAAAATTAGGTCCTCCCCAGCAAACAGCTCCACTATATATAACATACGCTAGTTGTTCAGTCGCACAGTCGAGTCCGACTCTTCGCGACCTCATGGACCAGATCAAGCCAGGCCTTCCGGTCTTCCACCGTCCTCTGAAGTTGGCTCAATTTCATGTTCGTTGCATCTATGACACTGTCTAACCATCTCATCTTTTGCCATCCCCATCTTCTTTGATCTTCAATCTTTCCCAGCATCAGGGTCTTCTCCAGTGAGGGCTCCCTTCTCATTGGGTGGCCAAAGTATTTGAGCTTCAGTTTCATTATCTGGTCTTCCAGGGAACAGTCAGGGTTGATTTCTTTTAGGATTGACTGATTTGATCTTCTTGCAGTCCAAGGGACTCTCAAGAGTCTTCTCCAGCACCATAGTTCAAAAGAATCTATTCTTCGGTGCTCGGCCTTCCTTATAGTCCAACTCTCGCAGCCATACATGACTACTGGGAATACCATTGCTCTGACTATGCTGACTTTTGCTGGCAGGGTGATGTCTCTACTTTTTATCATGCTGTTTATACATACGCTTACAGAGCTTTAAATTAACATCCAGATGGTATATGACACCAAAACAATTACATAAAATCAACAGAAGTAATGACCCGTCATGCTGGAAAAAATGTGGGCAAGAGGGTTCTTATTTACACTGCTGGTGGAGCTGCCCAAAGATTCTCAAGTTCTGGAAGGAAGTGTCAATGAGTATAAATGAGATAACTTCACAGAAGATCTCCTGCAAACTGGAAGTTATATTATTGAACAAATGGGACGAGACAGTAGGAGACTAAGCGAAAGAAATCACCGCAGGTTTACTTGCAACTGCAAAATTAGCAATAGCAGCAGCATGGAAAACACCAAAACCCTCCATCTCTCAAAGCATGGCATGATAAAACTTGGGAACAGTTTGTAATGGTGAAAATAACAGACCTGAATCACAGTGCGCAAATGCAAAACACTAAGTCACATGCAAAATTCACGAGAAAATGGGAACCGGGAATAAACTACCTGAGAAGACATGAAATAATCCCATCTAATCCACAGTATCACAAATGATTATTTGTCTGAAAACACCAACAAAAAATAAAGAAGACCCGATCAAGGACAAAGGCAAACTAACATACTTAGGCTGCGGTCACACGGAACATTAGCCACCCTAGTCAGACGGAAGACATGCGGAGTTTCCGGACGCGATCTCACCGGCACGTCTGGGAAGCGTAGCACTCCCGTGGCTCAAACGAGGCTTCCCGCTGAAACCGCGCAGCAAAAAACTAGTACCTCGGAGGTACTAGTAACCGGAAACCGCGGGGCAAGGGCGGGCGTCTGATCGCGCTTCCGGTGGCATCCGGCGCCCGCCCATGTTCCCGTCCTTGCAAAACAGTTTTTTCCCCCAGGTCTTCGTGGATGCGCAAAAGCACCCTACGGAGCATGCGCAGTCGTGCTGTACAGAAAAAAAAACTATCCAGTTTGCCGAACCGCGCGCTTCATTTTTGCGCGCGGGATTGTCCTGCGATTGGCACCTCTCCCTTCCCACGGGACCTCCACGGTACCTCCACGGGAGGTCTGGTCAGGTAACGGCACCTTAGTTTGCCCCGGGGCACACCGCCACGCTTCCCCCCCGCGGTTTCCTGCTCGTGTGACCGGGGCCATAGTTCATTTTACCCAATACGAAACCCAGGATCTGGCACATTAGTGATAATATTAGATAGCTATTTAAAAATAATATATGGTAGAGCCATTCGGGTGACTATGTAGAATGCATAATTGTAAATTTGTAACACTTGGTTCATATATGTATTTATGTGGGAAAATAAATAAAAAATAATTAAGAAAGAGCTCTCTCAGCCCCGCCTATCCCACAGGGTATCCGTTGTGGGGAGGGGAAGGAGATTGTAAACCACTCTGAGACTCCTTGTGGTAGTGAAGGGCGGGGTATAAAGAAGAAGAGGAGGAGGAGAAGAGATTGGATTTATACCCTGCCCTTCACTACCCAAAGGAGTCTGGGAGCGGCTTACAGACTCCTTCCCCTTCCCCTCCCCACAACAGACACCCTGTGAGGTAGGTGGGGCTGAGTGACAGAAACTGCTATTTTTCCAGAACAGCTGTGCCAGAACTATGGCTCTCCGAAGGTCATCCAGCCAGGTGCAAGTGGAGGAGTGGGGAATCAAACCCGGTTCTCCCAGATTAGAATCCGCGCACTTAACCACGACACCAAACTGGCTCTCTCTTAAAATCAGCTCTTCTTCTCCTTCCTCCAGGAGAGCCAGTTTGGCATCATGGTTAAGTGCATGGACTCTAATCTGGGAGAACCAGGTTTGATTCCCCACTCCGCCACATGCAGCCAGCTAGATTTATTATTTATTTATTTTATTTCACTTATACCCCGCCCTCCCCACAAGCGGGTTCAGGGCGGCTTACATAGGCACAACTGTGCAATAAAATACAACAGGATTAAAACAGTTAAGGCACCAAGAGTCTTCAAGGCAAGAGGCCTTGGCAGGTGACTTCCCATTTCCTGCCTCCGTGCAGCAGCCCTGGGATTCCTTGGTGGCCTCCCACCCAGGGTCCGCCAACCCTGCTTGGCTTCTGAGATCTGATGAGAGTGAGGTACCTGACCCATCCAGGTCAGAATGAGTTCCATTCTACGCTTGCATATCAATTCAAATCCGGCCTTGTAATGGGGATATATTCATGTCTTGTCACCCACTGCACCCCACTGATCTCCTCGAAATGGGGCTCTGCGGCAAAAGGGGTGTGTGGACATTGCCTAGTTTAGCATGGGTCCAACCCCGAGTCTTCCTTCAAAGATGCAACTGTATATTGACCGACACAACCACACAATACAAGGTGTACATCAATGTGTCCTAAGGACTTACTTGAGAGTAAAGAAGATGAAGCTGGGTGAAGTGAGAATCCTCCACTATGGTCCAGTAGTAGGAGGAGGAGAAAAAGGAGAAGAAGAAAAAGAAGAAGAATTGGATTTATACCCTGTCCTTCATCTGGAGTCTCAGAGAGGCTTAGAGTCTCCTTCCCTTCCCCTCCCGACAACAGACACCCCGTGAGGTAGGTGAGAGAGCTCTGAGAGAACTGTGACTGACCCAAGGTCACCCAGCTGGCTGCATGTGGAGAAGGAATGGGGAATGAAACCCAGTTCTCCAGATTAGAGTCCACCGCTCTTAACCACTACACCAAACTGGCTCTCAGCTTGGGGCCCGGAGGTCTCCCAGGATTACAACTGAACCCCAGATGGCAGAGATCAGTTGACCGGGAGAAAATGGCTACTTTGGAGGGCTGCCCCTAGGGCATTCTAAAAAGTTAAAGGTAAAGGTTTCCCTTGCTCGAAAGCCAGTCAAATCCGACTCCATTTCCAAGCCGAACAGCCAGCGCTGTCCGAAGACGTTTCCGTGGTCATGTGGCCGGCATGACTAGACACCGAGGCACACGGAATGCTGTTACCTTCCCACCGAAGCGGTACCTATTTATCTACTTGCAATTTCTTGCTTTCGAAGTACTCGGTTGGCAGGAGCTGGGACCAGAGATGGGAGCTCACTTCATCATGCGGTACTAGGGTTGCCAAGTCTTACCTTTAGCTGGAGAAGGGGACTCCCAGCTGTTTCCCGGAGCGCCCGTGCACGCGCTGCAACCACATCACCCAGAAGTGATGTGATCATGCTGGGCACGCTGGGGGCGGGGCCACGACCATCCGAGGGAAAACCATAGAGTTTTCCCTCGGATGACCGTGGCCCCGCCCCCAGCGTGCCCGGCATGGTTGCATCACTTCCGGGTGACGTGCATGTCACGTACTTTGGTGGTGGGGTTCCCCCTGGGGCCCGATCCACCGGCGGTGGGGAACGGGTTTCTGGGGCGGGGTTTTCCCCACCCCCCGGGGGGACTTGGCAAGCCTATGCGGTACTCGGGTCTTGAACTGCTGAACTACCGATCTTCCGGCCAGCCATTTAGCGTCTTAACCACTTGAGCCACCGCAGCCCCAGAGGGCTGCACCGCACTGCAGAAATCCTCCTAGAATTTCCCATTGTGGAGTTGGCTGCCCCCTTCTCTGACTGTATCACTACACTGTTGAACACTCAGTGCCTCTAGCATCAAACCAAATTGTTCAATCATGTGGGATAGTTACTGCCTTTGGCAATATCCTCTCTTGCCCTGATTGCAAAAGGGGAGCTTCTGGCCTTGGCAACTTCCATCATTTTAATTGGTTAATTAAGAGAAACACACAAGACAGCGGAGAGTTTGTGTTTCTAGGCGGAGAACACATTCCTGGTATTCTTCCCCCCCCCCTTCCTGAGAACCAGCATCAGTTGACCTCACAGACAATGAAGAAATATAAATGGAGGAGAAAAGGAGGGAAACTCAACAACAACAACACAATTATTTCTGAACTCTGTTAGACCAACCACTGATCGATAATATGTCTGATTTAAAATCCCGGACCATCTTCTTGTCTCTCTCTTTTTGTCTCCCAGAAACATTGCTAATTAGAGCGCAACCTTGCGAGCATTTAGATTCAACCATAAGAAAAATAACAGCCACAACAAAAGATGCAAACACCCCTCAGTAAAGTTAGAGATGAGATAACCATGATCGCTCTAGTATGTCCAGGGGTTGTTTAGTAGAAAAAGAGCTAGGGGAACTCATTAGCAAAACTCATTAGCATATGCCACATCCCCTGACATCACTGGAAGTGTGTCATAAGGCCACACACCCCGCCCCCAACGGTCCCGGCCACCGCTGCCGGCCTTGCAGCTCCACTGCCGAGCCCCATGAGGGGCCCGGCAGTGGACCTGCAAGGCCGGCGGGAGTGCGAGGAAGCCCCGCCAAGGCCGTCCCTGGCCCCAGGCAGGCAGGGGTGGGGAGAGGCGGGGAGGAAGCAACTTACCCTCCCTCTTCTCCTGCCTCCTCCTGGCTGAATGAGGGCCAGAAGCGGGGTGGCCGGAAGCAGGGGGCGGGGCTTCGTCATGTGCCCCGCCCCGTACCTCACCCGGGGGAACTGCGATCCCCCGCGATCCCCCCCGAAATGACCTCTGAGTATGTCATGTTGGATCCAGCCAACCAGGTCGGTCAGAGTCACCTAGGGTTACCGGGAGCAGAACGAAAGCCCGGCCAATGTTGCAGCGACGTGTCTCTGTCACTTCCGACGTGACTCAGAAGTGACTTCATCACTCAGCAATGTTGGGGAGACACTCTGATATTGGGGCAAAAACTCTATGGTCAATTTGGCTTCTACCATAGACTTTGGGCCAAATACCAGAGCGTCGCCCTGATGTCCCCGATGTGATGATGTCACCTATGGGTCATGTCAGCAGTGAGGTAGACATATCAGTCCATCACTGACTGGGCCTTGCTCTTTTTACAAGTAAGTCCCCACCTCGGCAAACCCTAGTCTCACCCAGTTCTTCTCCATACTAAAACACTGGTTCTCCAAACCCAGTTTGGTGTAGTGGTTAAGTGCATGGACTCTAATCTGGGAGAACGGGGTTTGATTCCCCACTCCTCCACTTGCAGCTGCAGAATGACCTTCGGCAAACCATAGTTCTGATAAGAGCTGTCCTTGAAAAAGAGCAGTTTCTGTCAGAGCTCTCTTAGCCCCACCTACCTCACAGGGTGTCTGTTGTGGGGAGGGGAAGGGAAAGGAGTTTGTAAACCGCTCTGAGACTCCCTTGGGTAGTGAAGGGCGGGGTATAAATCCAATCTCCTCCTCCTTCTCCTCCTCTTCTTCTTCTTCCATGGCTTTTTTCAATGCTGATTCCCTGATTCCCAGCATAAGGTTTTTGGGTGTTCAAAGGGACCTCTCCAGTGTTCCCTCTAAGCTGAGTTAGTGTGAGCTAGCTCACCGTTTTTTTAACCTCCAGCTCACACATTTTTGTCTTAGCTCAGGAAGGATGGCTCCAGAGCAAACTAATTTATGCAGCAGCCAAATTGCTTGCTCACAACTTTAATGCCAGTAGCTCACAAAGTAGAATTTTTGCTCACAAGACTCCACAGCTTAGAGGGAACATTGGACCTCTCTTTCTTTTTCATCAGTCCAAAAATAGGCTGGATCCACCTCTAGTTAGAGATGTTTCCATCATTCTTCCCTTTGAGTTTGGGGGTTACCAAGTGTCTTCGTCTTGTTTCCAAAGTGGAAGAGAATGTCGTGTTCTCATTTTCGCCCCTTTCTGAACTTTTCACAGAACACAGAATCGTGCCTGCTCCTATAGCCTGGTTTACCTCAGGTTCCCCAGGAGATGTCTGTTCACCTTCTATCAGGAGTATATAGCACCCCCCCCAATGAAATCAGCTGAAGTGATTGTCAACATCTAATTTATACCACCTCTTAAGATGTAGTATTAATTGGTAATTATTTACTTCCCTTCAACAGAGAATAGACATAATCATTACACTATAAACAGCCTAACATACAAAGACGTTAGGAGCTCGGTGATTAAAGATGCTTAAGTAGCTCAACGATTGTGTTCAGGCCTATGGAGGTTAATTGATTTGTCGCCTCCTGTCCTCGAAAGCTGGCTGTAATGTCAAGCCAACACCATTTGGCCTAGCTGTACACACAGTGCGGACTCGGTTGTGGCTCACCATCACAGCCGGAGAAATTTCCCAATCCCTTTTCTGAAGATTATTAATTTGCAGGAAGAAATATCCAGCCTAATCTCCTCAGCGGGGTCAGTCCTGGTTAGTACTCGGATGGGGGACCATCAGGTAAGTCCAAGGTTGCTATGTAGAGGCAGGCAAGGGCAAACCACCTCTATTCGTCTCTGTACGTCTCTGAGCTAGTTTGGTGTCGTGGTTAGAAGTGCAGACTCTAATCTGGGAGAACGGGGTTTGATTCCCCCACTCCTCCACATGCAGCTGCTGACATGACCTTGGGCAAGCCACAGTTCTCTCAGAGCTGTTCTCTCAAGAGCAGTTCGCTCAGAGCTCTCTCAGCCCCACCTACCTCACAGCGTGTCTGTTGTGGGGAGAGGAAGGGAAAGGAGATTGTAAGCCGCTCTGAGACTCTGAGTGAAGGGCGGGCTATAAATCCAATCTCCTCCTCCTCCTCCTCCTCCTCCAGGGTTGTTATGCCAAGTTCGGCAATGCCAAACCACCTCTGTTCATCTCTTATCTCAAAAACCCTACAGGGTCACCATACGTTGGCTATGATTTGGTGGCAAAAAAATCCACAAAAACAGATTAAAAATCCACCCTGAGGGCAAGTTCTGAAGAACGCGAAAGCTCACATTTGCTTGGTCCTAATAAAAGACAATTTGTGGACTGTGTTCTTTTTAATTCCATTTTATTTTGGGACTCGTACGGCCGCGACCAACTTCTAAAAACATATTAGGCAATTAGAGCGAATGAAATCCTGTGCTTGCTATTGAATCATACTCCAGGAAAAAGAAATGAAGATATCCCTCCCCCCCCCTCTTCATAATACAATTGATGAGCATTGACTAATGATAGCAATTACTTGAACTATGCTGTTTGTACAATTACAGAGTTCGCACAGCTTGGAGAATGTCACAAAATCAATTTTATTTTTTTTCTTTCGCCTGTATGCTTTGCAGCCATATCGTTATAAAGATTTAACTGAAATCACATTGTTATGAAAAGAGGGCCAAAATATACAAAGTGGGAGGTCAGACGTGCTGCTACAGCATTTGGAAACTCATAAGAACATAAGAGACGCCAATGTTGGATCAGGCCAAAGGCCCATCCAGTCCAACACTCGGTCACACAGTGGCCAGAAATACCAGGTGACATCAGGAGGTCCACCAGTGGGGCCAGGACACTAGGAGCCCTCCCACTGTTGAACCCCCCCCCCCCCCCGCACCCAAGAAGACAGAGCATCACTTGCCCCAGCGCCCCTATCTATACCTTGTGGCTAACAGCCACTGATGGACCTCTGCTCCATATGCTTATCCAATTCCCTCTTATAAGAACATAAGAGACGCCAATGTTGGATCAGGCCAATGGCCCATCCAGTCCAACACTCTGTATCACACAGTGGCCAGAAATACCAGTGCCATCAGGAGGTCCACCAGTGGGGCCAGGAAATTAGAAGCCCTTCCACTGTTGACCCCCCCCTAGCACCAAGAAGACAGAGCCCCTATCTATACCTTGTGGCTAATAGCCACTGATGGACCTCTGCTTCATATGCTTATCTAATTCCCTCTTGAAGTCGTCCATGCTTGTGGAGAAAGGATTCCAATTCCAAGCAACTGGGAGTTAAACCTGACCCAGAATCTTTTTCCCTGGTGTAAGAGTCATCCCTTGAGATAGATTGACCCAATCACACTCACTATGCCATGACAGTCCTCTTATGAGGACAACCAAAAAGACCTAGATGGGCCGTCATCTCCAGAGTCATAAAGCCAGAGTATATGTCGATCTGTCAGCAGCTTTTTAACATCTGCTACCCAGGGCCCATTAACTGAGCATGTTGGGGACTGAACCTGCATCCCTTTGGCACACAAACCCATGTGTCTGGCCAGTGAGCCACAGCCACTCCCCATAAGTGCTTGACAATAACAGGTGTGAGGACCAGAGAAGAGTTCGAGTGCAGAAATGGGGCACTGCTACCAAACCAGAGCCCACCAAATGGAAAGGGACCATATATGAAACTGTCTTACGCCAGGTCAGTCTACCAAGCTCAGTACAGGAATCCCACAAATTTCAACACCAGCATGGTCACTAGGCAAACTTACCTCGCTTGACCCTCTTGATTACTCACAAGGCAAGCTCCTAATTGGACCCACTAGATAGATGCGTCATCTGCTTTGGCCAATGTAAATGGCAGAAGGGTAATGCCGCTACATGACAGTGAGACGTTGTTTCAAGTTGGGAGGTTGTCTGTGGTCAAGGAGAAACCTACTGTACCCGTCTCAAGGACTGGACCATTCTGGACTGGGAAGAACCATTCTGATGATGCACACTGGAGATTTCTCAGCTCTGAGCTGTTATGCGTCCACCATGGATGTTCCACTACTTATTTGGTGTAGGGTGACTCTTGGGTACCTTTCTAACTGCGCCAATCTGTCTCGTATCTTCTCCAAGTAGGTACAGTAATTTTAGGAATGCTTAGGGTAAATCCTGCAGGTGTCTGTCCCCAATGCAGGTGTTATGGTATCTCAGGGCTTGGCTGAAGAGAGTGGATCACATGCTGTGTTTTGAATCGAAGGGGAAGTGGATAAGCACAACAATATAGCCAAGTGTAGCAATCAGTAGGTGTCATATATACAGTGGTGTTTATATGTCCATCATATAATTGCACAGTGGTGTCCAGAAAGTGAACATAAGGACATAAGAAGAGTGCTGTTGGATCAGACTGGTGGTTCATCTAGCCTAGCATCCTGTCCCACACATTGGCCAACATGTTACTCTGGAGGTCCAAAAACAGGGCATAGAATCCAAGGCCTTCCGCTCATGTTACCTCCAGGCACTGGTATTCAGAGGTTTGCTGCCTCTGGATGGGGAGGTTCCCTTTGGTCACCATGGCTTGTAGCTACTGACAGACCTCTCCTCCATGAATCCATCTAATCCCCTTTTAAGGACATCTGTTCCCGTGGCATGGACTGCTCTAGACTCAGATGGACGGTGCAGAGGATGTTGTTCAAGTCATAGTTCACTTTCTGAATTACCTCCTTTTTTTCCTTAATATTTTATTAGTTTACTTTATACATATATATATGATTCATAATATAATAATTTACATTTGAGTCTGATCTTTAACATTATTGTCTATCCATTTGTAAAGTCTCGACCATTTTTTTTGAAAACTGTCTTTTCCTTTTCCCTGAATTAACAGGCTCAATTTGTCCATTTCTGCTAAATTCAACAATTTCAAACTTATTTCTTCCCTAGTCGGGATTTTTTCAGATTTCCAATATGTGGCCAAAAGTATTCTGGCTGTTGTTATTATAAGTACAACTAATCGTGCATCATCATGATTAGGATTTTCTGGCATTATATTTAACAAATATATTTCTGGATTTAACGCCAAATATATATTTATCATTTCCCAAATTATTTTCTGTACTTTCTCCCAAAACCGTTGAATTTTTACACATTGCCACCTCATGTGATAAAACAATCCTACATTAACTTTACATTTCCAAAACTTATTTGAGCTTTATACGCTATGGCTCTCAATTATTTCATTGATTTCCATATTTTAGACCATTTATCTATTTCTATATTATATCCTATGTCATTCATCCACAAAATCATTGTGTGTTTAACTGTTTCGTCTTGCATGAGATCTTCTATTAGTAGATTATACAGTTTCTGTATACGAGAGCCAGATATTATCCAACTCATTCCTGTTGTCCTCAAAACCCTGAGTCGCGTCCTTAGAAAATCTAGATTTTAATTGTGCATTTTCCCACCATGATAATTGTATATGAATGACCTCCTTATCATTGGTTCATTTGTTAAGAATGTCATCAGTGAATCTCAAGCAATGGAAAGGCAGAGGAAAGGTAGTGAAGAAGCTTGTATCTTTGTATGGAATGTTGCATGGATGGTTTTCACTTCCATAGCAGCCAGACTGGTGTTTTCAGGAAAGTTAACAACTTGGGATGGGCACGAACTGGCTCACAAATGACAGTTCATGACAAATTTCGGTGGTTTCACATTTCTCGAAGGAAAGTTCATGGCAGGTCAACCAGAACGAACTTTCCATGAACTTTCAAGTTGTTCATGGCAGTTCATGAAGGGATGCATTTCCAGACAGACTGTCCCCACTCAATCTAATATTTACCAAGCTTCAAAGCAATGGGTGGGGCGGAACTTGGAGGGCATGTAGAAGAGTATCCAGCGGAGGTCCCCTGTGAGTTTGGGATATCTCGCTTGCACAGGATTCATTCTATACTCCCCTGAACCTCATGAACCTGTGCCTGTCATTTCCCCAGAAAGAACTTGGGGGGGGGCATCTTCATTGAGGGGTGGTGTAACTCATATCCTGTAAATCCAGTCCTCACCAAACTGGGAGGGTGGGTAGAGAAGAGTCATCCATAGGTCTCAGGTGAGTTTGGTATCTCTAGCTTGCACAGGATCCATTCTAAATACTCCTGAAACTCACCTGATGTAGTGGTTAAGTGCACGGACTCTAATCTTGGAGAACCGGGTTTGATTCCCCACTCCTCCACTTGCACCTGTTGGATGACCTTGGGCAAGCCGTAGCTCTGGCACAGCTGTCCTTGAAAAAGAGCAGTTTCTATCAGAGCTCTCTCAGCCCCACCTACCTCACAGGGTGTCTGTTGTGGGGAGGGGAAGGGAAGGGAGTTTGTAAGCCACTCTGAGACTCCTTTGGGTAGTGAAGGGCCATGGGGTATAAATCCAATCTCCTCCTCCTCCTCCTCCTCCTCCTCCTCCTCCTCCTCCTCCTCTTCACCTGTGCCTGTCATTTCCCCAGAAATTACTTTCCTGGGAGCATCTTCTTTGGGGGGCCATAACATGGACCCCATATATCCAGTCCTCACCAAACTTGGAAGGCAGGTAGAGAAGTGTCAACCAAAGATTCTTATGTGAGTTCGGTGCCTCTAGCTTGCACAGGACCCATTCTATACACTCCTGAAACCTCCCAAACTTGCCCCTGTCATTTCCCCAGAAAGCACTTTCCTGGAGGCACCTTTGGGGGCATAACTCAGACCCTGGAGATCCAATCCTCACCAAACTTGGAAAGCAGGTAGAGGAGAGTCTCTCAGAGATCCCTTGTGAGTTTGGTGTCGCTAGCATGTTGGGATGTGTGGGTTCTACTGCATCCCAAACCTCATGAACGGAACCAGATCGTTTGGTAGCTAAAAATTCATGATGGCTCATGATTCGCGAACCAGGCATGTCACGAACCATGGACAAAACTGCATTTTCCCAGTTCATGACCATCCCTGTCAACAGCAGGCTATGGGTTTCTTAGCATGTCAGTGTTATCCTGCCAATAACTAGGATTGCTGATGGGGTAGGGTAGGACCTGAGGGTGGAATCCACGTTGCTAGACTCACCTACGGTCAAGACGCCAATTCCTGTGATAATAGGCAGGCCCATAGCCAGGATATTTTTTTTTAATTTGGGGGCTTTCAAATAAGTCAGGGGGCATCCTGCACAGGCACCCCCCCCCCAGGGAGTGCCACAAATAAAAAATGGAAGTCGGGGGTCTGGGGTCTGGGCTGGATGGGAAGTCGGGGGGCATTGGCAGTAAGTCAGGGGGCTGGGCCCTGAGATGCCCCACAAGCAATGTTCCTTCTAAGCTGTGGAGTCTTGTGAGCACAAATTCTACCTTCTGAGCTATTGGCATTGCAGTTGTGAGCGAGCGATTTGGCCATTGCATAAATTAGTTTGCTGTGGAGCCCTCCTTCCTGAGTGAAGACAAAAATGTGTGAGCTGGAGGCTAAAAAACTGTGAGCTAGCTCACACTAACTCAGATTAGAGAGAACACTGCCCACAATAGCTACGGGCCTGACAATAGGGATCCCCCATTTTGCAGGTCTTAGGTAACAAACTATATATTTGTAGCTGCGGGTTTTGTGGTGCATCTGTGAAGGTTTGCTCATGTGCCCCATAGAAGGTTGACAGAAGTACTGATATATTTACTTTATTTATAACCAAAGAAACAATGCACTCACACAGTATAAGCTACCCAATGAACTATGCCATAGTACAGCACTGAAAGACAAATGTGAACAACCACCTGCCTGAGGCAAGGTATGCTGTAAACACTGCAGTAAGTGAAAGACGGAAGACAATGCAGTAAAAGGGGGATAATGGCAGGAATAATCATTGCAGTAGACAGCCTTATTCCATTACAAAGGCACCCCCCTGAGCTGTTCTATTCTCCTACTATTCTAATCCCTTGATAAAAAAGGCCCTCCTGAATATTTCAGTTTTGCACGTTTTGCAAAAAGAATGGACACCTGGATGTCTTCCTGACCTCCTCAAGCTGGCCGTCCCAGTATCATCATGCCCCTGTATAAATCGATGGTGCGGCCTCATTTGGAGTTGTTGTTGTTCAGTCGCACAGTCGAGTCCGACTCTTCGTGACCCCATGGACCAGATCACGCCAGGCCCTCCTGTCTTCCGCCGTCCTCTGAAGTTGGCTCAATTTCATGTTCGTTGCATCTATGACACTGTCTAACCATCTCATCCTTTGCCGTCCCCGTCTTCTTTGACCTTCAATCTTTCCCAGCATCAGGGTCTTCTCCAGGGAGTGCTCCCTTCTCATTGGGTGGCCAAAGTATTTGAGCTTCAGTTTCATTATCTGGCCTTCCAGGGAACAGTCAGGGTTGATTTCTTTTAGGATTGACTTATTTGATCTTTTTGCAGTCCAAGGGACTCTCAAGAGTCTTCTCCAGCACCATAGTTCAAAAGAATCTATTCTTCTGCGCTCGGCCTTCCTTATAGTCCAACTCTCGCAGCCATACATGACTACTGGGAATACCATTGCTTTGACCATGGGGACTTTTGTTGGCAGGGTGATGTCTCTACTTTTTATCATGCTGTTTAGGTTCGCCATCGCTTTCCTCCCAAGGAGCAGGCGTCTTTTAATTTCATGGCTCAGAAAGGATATTATAGCATTGGAAAAAAGTGCAGCAAAGGGCAACCAGAATGATAAAAGGGTTAGAACACTTTCCTATGAAGAAAGGTCAAAGGGCTTGGGGCTCTTTAGCTTGGAGAAACGACGGCTGAGGGGTGACACGATTCAGGTTTACAAGATTATGCATGGGATAGAGCAGGCAGGGAAAGAAGTACTTTTCTCCCTTTCTCACAATACAAGAACTCGTGGGCACTCCATGAAATCGCTGAGCTGTCCGATTAGAACGGATAAAAGGAAGTCCTTCTTCACCCAAAGAGTGATTAACCCATGGAATTCACTACCACAGGAGGTGGTGGCAGCTACAAGCATGGACGGCTTCAAGAGGGAATTAGGTAAACATATGGAGCAGAAGTTAATCAGTGGCTATCAGCCACATACTCTTGGTCTGGGGCAAGTGATTCTCTGTATTCTTGGTGCTTGGGGGGGCAACAGTGGGAGGGCTTCTAGTGTCCCGGCCCCAGTGCTGGACCTCCTGATGGCACCTGGTATTTTTGGCCACTGTGTGACAGATTGTTGGACTGGATGGGCCATCAGCCTGATCCAACACTGGCTTCTCTTATGTTAGGTATAGATAAGAAATCTCAGTCTGGGGGAAGTGGTGCTCTGTATTCTTGATTCTGGGGGGGGGGCCGACAGTGGGAGGGCTTCTATTGTCCTGGCCCCACTGCTGGACCTCCTGATGGCACGTGGTATTTTGGGCCACTGTGTGACAGAATGCTGGACTAGATGGGCCATTGTTCTTACGTTGACAAGGTGGGAGACCCCCACAGAGAATTAGCATGAATGGGCAATGGCCAATCTTACCGATTTGCAGGGTAGCACCTTCTGCAGGCTATGATGAGATGAGTGAAGCTGCCATGTGGGGGTGTAAATTAGAGAGCTGGCCCTGCAGGTATGTGGTCCCAAGACCATTAATGGCTTTGTGGGCAAAAACCAGTACTTCATAGTCCTTGCTAGAGTCTGAAGATAGTGATAGGAAGAAGTTGAGAGTAGAGGTCCCCAGCCTCCAGCTTACAAATCTATTGGTTAATAGCTATCACGTAAACACACATGAAGCTGCCTTATCCTCAGTCTGACCAATGGTCCATCAGGGTCAGTATTGTCTACTCAGACTGGCAGCAGCTCTCCAGGGTCTCAGGCAGAAGTCTTGCCCATCACCTCCTGCCTGGTCCTTTAAACTGGAGATGCTGGGGATTGAACCTGGGATCTTCTGCATGCCAAGCAGGTGTTCTACCACTGAGCCACAGCCCCTCTTTCCAGCTCTCCAGGGTCTCAGGCAGAGGTCTTTCCCATCAACTACTGCCTGGACCTTTTTAACTGGAGATGCCGGGGACTGAACCTGTGACCTTCTGCATGCCAAGCAGATGCTCTACCGCTGAGCCACAGCCCCTCTTTACATCTCTCCAGGGTCTCAGGCAGAGGTCTTGCCCATCACCTCCTGCCTGGTCCTTTAAACTGGAGATGCTGGGGATTGAACCTGGGATCTTCTGCATGCCAAGCAGATGTTCTACCACTGAGCCATGGCACCTCTCCTATACTTAGCCAGCTACTTGTGTTGTTTCTGAGACCTGCACAGCCTAGGCACTACAGCACTGTTTCCCGACTTGTGGGTCACGAAGCCTCTAAAAGTGGGTTGTGGGCCAGCCCTCCCTAATGGCCACCCTTATCCTCTCCACTGCTTTCTTCTTTTTTTAATTTTGGAAACCAAGAACTGACCACAGGAATAAACCACTCTAAAAGGGGATTCAATGTATTCATGGAGGATAAGACTAGCGATGGCTACTAGTGACTGAGGGGAACCTCCACATTCCAAGTAGTGTTGCCAGGTCCTTCTTCGGCCCCAGCGGGGGACTTTGGGGATGTTCCTGGAGGGGGTGGGATGTCCCCAACATGATGATGTCATATTGGGGACATCCCGCTCCAAACCCCACCCCCCAAGAACGATCCCCGATGGCCACCCCTCTCCCGAACCTCCTGTGAGATTTAAAGGACCCCCCGATCACCTGGACGATCCTTTAAATCTTGCAAGTGAGAAGGGAGAGGGGTACCTGTGGGTGTTTGGACTTGGGGGCGGGGCTTGGGGATGGGGCTTCCCTTGCCAGCCAGCTGACTGGCGGCAGGTTGAAGCTCAAGAAATCGAGTAGACCGTCACCAGGTTGGGGGGTCTGGCAACTCTAATTGAGAGGCACTAAACCTCTGAATCCCAGATCCAGGAGGCAACATCAGGGGAAGGCCTTGCTCTCTCTGCCCTGTTGTTGGCCCTCCAGAGGAACTGGTTGGCCACTGTGTGAGACAGGATGCTGGACTAGATGGACCACTGGTCTGATCCAGCAGGGCTCTTCTGATGTTCTTAGGAAGGCCTCGGCCTGTATGCCCTGTTGTTGCTCCTCCAGAAGAACTGGGTGGCCACTGTGTGAGACAGGATGCTGGACTAGATGGGCCACTGGTCTGATCCAGCAGGGCTCCTATGTTCTTATAAGATTCATGGAGGAGAGGTCTATCAATGGCAACTGGCCATAGTGACTGAGGAGAACCTCCACATTGAGAGGCACTAATTCTCTGAATCCCAGAGCCAGGAGGCAACATCAGAGGAAGGCCTCGACCTCTCTGCCCTGTTGTTGGCCCTCCAGAGGAACTGGTTGGCCACTGTGTGAGACAGGATGCTGGACTAGATGGACCACTGGTCTGATCCAGCAGGGCTCTTCTGATGTTCTTAGGAAGGCCTCGGCCTCTCTGCCCTATTGTTGCTCCTCCAGAAGAACTGGGTGGCCCGCGAGGTTTGTCCAACGTACTTCAAACCACATGCACATTGTTAATTTTTATATCTGGCTGAAGGGTTCCCTGTTACTATTTGAAATTGTGTGTTGACAGGAGACTCATTTGAGAAAGGCACTTCGAAATGAGCATCAACTCGAGAAGTTTGCCTGCCAGTCTGTTTACCTGTTGAATATAAAGATCATACATCATGAAATCTACTTCAGTGTAATTTACTTCTGTGTGCACGTTTGCAGCAATTTTTTGTCTTTCATTGTTACTACATTGCTGTTCCCATTGTTGTCATTTGGCCACTGTGTGAGACAGGAGGCTGGCCTAGGTGGGCGACTGATCTGATCCAGCGGGGCTCTTCTTATGTGCTTATCAAGGGAAGGCCTCGGTCTCTATGCCCTGTTTGGCCATCCAGAGGAACTGGTTGGCCACTGTGTGAGACAGGATGCTGGACTAAGCAGATGGGTCGCTCGATGGGTCCGTTACTGGTCAGCCTGGATCGGGCCACTGGGGAGAACCCCACCCCCAAATTGCCAGGATCGCAGAGACATGCCCAGCGTGATGATGTCACCCGGAGGTGACGTCATTGCATCAGGCACGTTGCAGGGGGACGCTCTATCATTCGAGGGAAAACTCTATGGTTTGAGGGAAAACTCCCGGAGAGGGCCAGGACTCCCGCTGCTGCCGCTATGGTAAGACTTGGCAACCCTAATGTAACTTCAGTGTGCAAAGGCTTTGTACGTCACAGTGCCCCTTGCTTGGGTTCCATACTGGGGGGCACCTGTGTCCTTGGTGCGATGTTGGTTGGTTTCTCAAGAACATCTGCTTAGCCACTGCAGAAATGGAATGCTGAACTAGATGGACACCAGGGGGTAGTTTGCCCAGGCCACCAAGAAATTTTGGGCCTTTCCTCGATGAGTCACCATACCGAGTAAATTTGGACTTGTGGAACACCGCTGCACTACAGCCGTATTGGTCACGTGTCAAGAAGAGCTGACACCAAACACAATGGCAGCCATCTCCCAGCCCCCTTCAAGACATCTTTTCCCAGTCATCTCCCTCAATTTAATGCCCGACTGAGAACGCCTTCCTTGTTCCCCATCTTGTCACAGGCACCTGGGTAGAATGCTCGACTAACCTGGGTGTAACATCCTTGGTAAATTTAACCTTGCTGTATAACCTTGGCAAATACGTACGCCATCAGGTCCAGACATCTGGACGAGCTGATGGCCTGTCCTATAGAGGATGGGGTGGAGTTGTCTTCTGTTGCCCCAGAAGGTTGGACCAGGACCAACGGGTTGAAATTAAATCAGAAGAGTTTTCAGCTAAACATGAGGGATAACCGTTCTGAGAGGTGATGTGATGAGAGCATCTCCTTGGCATGCAGAAGATTCCCAAGTTCTATCCTGGGCATCTCCAGATAAGGATTAGATAGTAGGTGATGTGAAAGATCTCTACCTGGAACCTTGGGGACAATCACTTTACTCTCCTCTGGTTAGATCTCACCTGGGGTATTGTGTTCAGTTTTGGGCACCACAGTTCAAGAAGAATATAGACAAGCTGGAATGTGTCCAGAGGAGGGCAAGGAAGAGGATGAGGGGTCTGGAGACCAAGTCCTGTGAGGAAAGGCTGAAGGAGCTGGGTATGTTTAGCCTGGAGAGGAGACGACTGAGAGGTGATATGATCACCATCTTCAAGAACTTGAAGGACTGTCAGATAGAGGATGGGGTGGAGTTGTTTTCTGTTGCCCCAGAAGGTCAGACAAGAACCAACAGGTTGAAATTAAATCAAAAGAGTTTTCAGCTAAACATTAGGAAGGACTTCCTGACAGTTGGAGCGGTTCCTCATTGGAACAGGCTTCCTCGGGAGGTGGTGGGCTCTCCTTCTTGGGAGGTTTTCGAACAGAGGCTAGTTGACAATCTGACAGCGATGCTGATTCTGTGAACTTAGGCAGTTCACGAGAAGGGAGGGCAGGAAGGGGTACATCAATGCTTAGTTCTCGTGGTCCTTTCTTACATGCCCAGGGAAAGGCTGATTGCCACTTTGGGGTCAGGAAGCAAGTTTTCTCCAGGCCAGTTTGGCTGGAGATCCTGGAGGTTTTGGGTCACTGGGGGTGTGTGGGGGGGGAGGTATTTGTGGATTTCCTGCAGTGGGCAGGGGGGTTGACTAGATGATCCTGGAGTTCCCTTCCAACTCTATGATTCTATGATTCATTAGTGGCGATTATGGTTGATTAAGCTACACCAAGTCTATAGCGGGAGCTACTTTGCAGAGGACAGTGTGTCTATTTGGAATTTAATTCTTTACCGTTTCTCTCTCTCTCTCTCTCTCTCTCTCACACACACACACACACACACACTCACACACACACACACACACGCAGACTATAAATACAGCAAGCAAAACACCCTCATTATTGTTAGTGAGGAACATCTGTGTTTCTTAAAATCTGTTATCTCAACTGCAAAACAAAAATCTTTCAAAATAAATTTGCCGTTGTCCCCCCCCCCTCCCCGGCGCATTCCTTATGGCAAAGGTTTTTGCAGAAAATAATTGGTCTAGGGAAATTGTTCTCTTTAGAATCAAACTAACTCGAGACAGTCCGTATTAATCTCCGAGCACTGATTTCCCTGGGTCATCTTATTTTCAGCCTGAGATGTCAGGGTTCCCTACAATAATAATTACTTACGAATTTTGTGTGTGACAGAGACCTTTTTCTTGGCCTCCACTGTCAGACGACTGCTTCTCCTACAATAATCTGTTATCCTAAATTCATTTGTGTGTGTGTGTGTGTGTGTGTGTGTGTGTGTGTGTGGAGATTGCCAGTACATTTTGTGCAACAGCAGGGCTTCTAAAGAAAATGTGTACTTCACAGGGGTGGGTGCAGAATTTTTGGAGCTGGTGGCGTTATTGTGGGGATTGCATGTTAAAGGCCGCATACTCCTCAGTTATGAGCATTGTGCATGGCCCAGGGCTCTTTTTGTAGAAAAAGCCCAGCAGGAACTCATTAGCATAATAGGCCACACCCAACAGCCGAAACTCATTAGCATATTAGGCCACACCCCTGACAGCACAGCTCATTAGCACATTAGGCCACACCCCCGTGTTGCCAGAAGTGTGGTCATCCAGCCACACCCACCTTTTGCTTCTTATTCTGTTTACCTTGTTTGTTGTCAAAACCCAGGGCTTTTTTTGTACCAGGAACTCCTTTGCATGTTAGGCCACACACCCCTAATGTAGCCAATCCTAATGAGTTTCTGCTGTTGGGTGGGGCCTATTATGCTAATGAGTTCCTGCTGGGTGTGGCCAAATTGGGAGCCAGACGGAACTCCGTTCCTGTGCGTTCCTGCCCAAAAATAGCCCTGGACTGCATGCTCCTATTGCTGCATATCCCCATGCCTTTTCTTTGTGTGTGGGCAAATGCTTGCTCAATAAAGAGCTTTGTTTTCAACCAATCTTCTATCCCCCCATCTTTACTCCTGGCATCCTGTCCCTGGGGAAAGTCTGCCTAGTCATGACAGGTCAGGCCCAGTTGAATGATGGTCCAAGTTATTCTCTATCAGAAGATGCGACAGTGGAGGGGGGGGCTCTTTCGAGGGCTGTTTGGGCCAAAGCCCCCTCATCCCCCTCCCAGGTTTGCTTTACAGAAGCCAAGTCTTGGAAGCTCAAAAAAAATTGTTGTGGTTGTCTAGCAACATCCACAATGGTGACTGAGAGCTCAGTGGATATATATATATATATATATATATATATATATATATTTTAAAAAATATATAAGCGGGGGTCATTTTAT
>NW_015164285.1:144391-161068 GCF_001447785.1 Gekko japonicus
TTGGGGGGGGGGGACGCGCAGATCTGTCCTCGCAGAGGAGGGAGAGCTTGTACCTGAATAAAACTTGGTCTTAAAGGTGCCACTGGACTGTTTTGGACCGGGGACGGCAGGGGGGCTCTGCAACTTACCTGGCTGCTTCTTGCTCTGACTGAGGGCTGCTGGGAGCAAGGGGGGGGCTTGTTGCATGTGCCCGCCCCCTGGGCTCTTTACTGCCAGAGCTCCGCTCCTGTGCACTCCTGCAGGAAATGACCCCTGGCTATAGGCATTGTTTCTATTATTTCGAGTTCTAATCCCATAATGGATTTTCTTAAAGATTCCAGATTTTTCTGCAAACCTGCAACTTCCTTCAGTTTTGTAGAGGAATCTCTTCTATCGTCCCTTGCTCCATTTTGTGCTATCTTAGCCCAGCGTACCCCAATGACTAATTCCAGAGCAATGTTAGTCCTTAAGGTTCCCCAAGACACCATTGGGAGGGAAGGCAGTGAGGCATAGCCAGATCTTGTCAGATCTCCGAAGCTAAACAGGGTTGGGACTTGGATGGGAGACCGCCAAGGAAGACTCCGCAGAGGAAGGCAATGGCAAGCCACCTCTGCTTCTCAGATTTGAGAAGCTAAGCAGGATAGGTATTTGAATGAGAAACCACCAAGGAAGACTCTGCAGAGGAAGGCAATGTCAGACCGCCTCTGCTTAAGCACTTGCTCTAAAAACCCTGTGAGGTCACCATAAATTGGCTGTGACTTGGTTAGCAATTCATACACACACACACTCGACTCTATTGCTTTTCTGCAGTAGATTAATTCTGCTCCGATGTATGGCTGCTTAAAAGTAAATCAGATCCCAGACTTCAATGGGATTTCCTCCTTGATCAGGTTTCATCAAATTGTAGCCCTGTTCTCTTTGGTGTAGCCAGTTTGGTGTAGTGGTTAAGTGCACGGACTCTAATCTGGGAGAACCGGGTTTGATTCCCCACTCCTCCACTTGCACCCGGCTGGATGACCTTGGGCAAGCCATAGTTCTGATAAGAGCTGTCCTTGAAAAAGAGCAGTTTCTGTCAAGAGCTCTCTTAGCCCCTCCTACCTACCAGGGTGTCTGTTGTGGGGAGGGGAAGGGAAAGGAGTTTGTAAGCCGCTCTGAGACACCTTTGGGTAGTGAAGGGCAGGGTATAAATCCAATTTCTCTTCTTCTTCTTCTTCTTCTTCTTCTTCTTCTTCTTCTTCTTCTTCTTCTTCTTCTTCTTCTTCTTCTTCTTCTTCTTCTTCTTCTTCTTCTTCTTCTTCTTCTTCACCATCTGTGGACTAAGCCTTTACACATTCTAGTCTATGAAAAAACAAAGTTTGAGTCCAGTGGCACCTTTAAGGATAAAGTTTTGAAAAAAAAGGATTGTCCTCAATATCTGTAAAATTGCCTCATGTTATGTTTCGGGTAATTATATTTCCTATGTGGTTCCCCCCCCCCCCCATTTCTTCTTTCTTTCTGTATCCCTTATAATAAAAAAATTCAAAGGTTGCGGTCACATGTGTGAAAAAAAGAGGGGGGAAGCAAGGCTATTTCCTCCGGAGGAATTTGATGTGCAGTTGCACGATCACATGGTTCTCTGAAGCTGTGGGCACTGCCCGCCAATGCGTGATCAGACGCAACCACGGGTGAGTCGGGGGGTGGTGTCATTTGTTTCTGATGCACTTAAACAAGGAATCGATGAATCGCACACTCCACATTGATGGCTCCCTGTGGAGTGTGCGATGATGTGCATACTGAAGGGGGGGGACAACGGCACGGAGTCGGGATGGCCTGATCAATCCATCCCGACACCATAAGAGCGCGCTGAAGCAATAAGACAGGGGAAAGTCCGTCCCTGGTCTGTAGCAACCTGTTTTCTACCAGACTACCTCTGGTGCCCATTTACTCTGCTTCTGTGGCAGAGCAACATGAGTTTCTGACAGATGTGGGGCACTTCCCAGATGTTCATGTCTAATCGCACCCTTTAAATCTGCCCGGCATTCGCACCTATGTTGGGGCTAATTGTGCATATGATTGCAGCCAAAATATATTGTTTTAAATATATTTCCAGAGGAAATATATGTAAAGACTAACAAAGTTTTATTCTGGGTATAAGCTTTTGTGTGCACACCCATGTCTTCAAGCCATGAAAGGTCACATCGCCAGGGGTCATTTGGGGGGGGGACGCGGGGGGACGCCATCCCCCCGGGTGAGGTGCGGGAGGGCGGGGCCTGGAGCTCCCTGCTGGTGCCCGCTGGAGGTCACCGCCGGCTGTGGGGAGGACACACTTCCGGTGATGTCAGGGGGTGTGGCATATGCTAATGAGTTATGCTAATGAGTCCCCCTAGCTCTTTTTCTACGAAATGACCCCTGCACATCGCCATAAATCCGCTAGTCTTTAAGGTGTCACGAGATTCCCTTCCTACCTCAGTGGGCTATTGTGAGACTAGGTTTGACGGGAGGGGGAGGGCTCCCTCAAGAGCGGTCACATATATGAAAGCGGTGGCATATAAGGAGAAAGTGTATAAGATGTTCCACAGATGGCATTGGTCTCCGGACAAGTTAGCTAAGTGTTATACCGGGTATCCTAATTTATGTTGGAAATGTAAAACGAATAAGGGGACATTTTACCATATGTGGTGGATGTGTAGTAAGATACAAGGATATTGGAAGATGGTTCAGAAGGTAATCCAAGAAATCATGGAGAAAAACGTAGCTTTAAAACCTGAAATATATCTGTTAAATATGATCCCGAAAGGTTATAATAAGCAAGAATCATACATACTAGGATATATAATAACAGCTGCTAGACTGCTACTGGCCAAAAATTGGAAATCCGAGGTTATACCCAAGAAAGGAGAACTAGTAGTTAAGATACTGGGGTTAGCGAGAATGGATGACTTACGTTTAATGCTGCAGAATAGAAATGGAAAGGTACATGAAAAGAGATGGGAAAAGGTATATAATTGGATAGGTGAACTGACAAGAAATTAGTGACCAAAAATTGTATATAAGAATCAAGCGATGAATAACTCTGATATATATGTAAGATGTATAGATGGAATGTATAAATCTAAAAGTGGAAACGAAATAAACATTTTATTCAAAAAAAGAGAGCAGTCCTCAAAAAAGCTCTTTCAGCCCCACCTACCTCGAAGGGTGTCTGTTGTGGGGAGGGGAAGGGAAAGGAGATTGTACGCCTCTCAGAGACTCCTTGGGTTCCTGAAGGGAGGGGTATAAACCCAATTCCCTCCCCCTCCTCCCCCTCCCCCCCTCCTCCTCTTCTTCTTCCTACCTCAGTGGGTTGTTGTGAGAATAAGTTTGACGGGAGGGGGAGGGATGTCCCCCCCCCCCGATATCCTTGGCGGAAGGATGGGATAAAAGGCATTCCAATAACGATTCCAAAATCCGTTAAACACGTCTACAACCCTTCACGCTTTCTCTGTGATTAATTGCAAATTGAGATGCTCAGCAGCCATGGTGCTTTCCCCACCGCTGAACTCAACCAGAAGGCTGAATAATATATGACCCAGTCTGAGGTGTCTGACACACTTACGCAAGAGGCATCATGAATTCAGTCCGCCATCCCCACCATATAACATCATCGTCTGAGATCTGTAAATCTCCTGCTCGTTCCTCACAGTAATTTGTGCTTCCCTGACGTGCGGGGCCCAACCTTTCATGGCGCATAGGCCAGCCGGCGGGGTATTAGTCAGGAAATGTCACTTTTTGGCTCTCAGTCTCCCGTGGTTTATCTTCGAGCGAGCATGGGAAGCAGACAGCGTTCAGATCTGGACTGATCAGAGCCGACACGGAGAAAGAGATGTCGGCCAAAGGAGAGCATGGAAATGCCACACATGGATGGCATATATTCATCTCAGTCTCAGGCCCGCCACTCCTCCCTCCATTTCTCCGGTAAAGGTAAAGGTTCCCTTGCTCGAAAGCCAGTCGAGTCCGACTCTAGGGTTGCAGCGCTTATCTCCGTTTCCAAGCCGAAGAGCCAGCGCTGTCCGAAGACGTTTCCGTGGTCATGTGGCCAGCATAACTAAACACCAAGGTGCACGGAACGCTGTCACCTTCCCACCAAAGTGGTACCTATTCATCTACTTGCAATTTCTTGCTTTCAAACTGATCCCCATTAATTGTTGCTCTCAGTGCTCTTTGAAATCAATTTGGGGCCAGCTCAGCAAAGCAGGGGACCTGGAAGAAACACTAGGGGGCTGGGCCCCGCAGGCCCCGCATTATCTACGGACCTGCTTCTAGTTTATGTCTGTCCTTTCTTTAACCCCAGCTCAAGAGTCGACTCCAGCTTTCCACTGGAAGACGTCTGGCAAGTGTGGAAAGGAATTGTTTTTTTTCATAGAATAATAATAATAATAGATTGGATTTATACCCCGCCCTTCACTACCCAAAGGAGTCTCAGAGCAGCTTACAAACTCCTTTCCCTTCCCCTCCCCACAACAGTCACCCAGTGAGGTCGGCCGGGGCTGAGAGAGCTCTTGACAGAGACTGCTCTTTTTCAAGGACAGCTCTTGTCAGAAGTATGGCTTGCCCAAGGTCACACCAGCAGCTGCATGTGGAGGAGTGGGGAATCAAACTGGGTTTCCCCAGATTAGAGTATGTGCTCTTAAACCACTACATCAAACTGGCTCTGAAGTGGTAACTTACCCCATCTGCACATAACCACTCACTAAACATCAACTTATGGGCCTGCCTACTTCGAGGGGGGGGGCACACAGCTTTTAATCCCCACCCATGCCACGGAAGCTCATTGGGTGACCTTGGGCCAGTCCCATCCTCTCAGCCTAACCTACCTCACAGGGTTGTTGTGAGGATAAAATGGAGGAGAGGAGAAGGATGTAAGCCACCTTGGGGGATACAGGTGGGATATAAATGAACTGAATGAATCAAGAAAAGCCTTATTAGCTGTTGTAGATTTTCCGGGTTGTCTGGCCGTGGTCTTGGCATTGTAGGGCCTGACGTTTCGCCAGTAGCTGTGACTGGCATCCTCAGAGGTATAACACAGAAAGATGGAGTTCTGTGTCAAGGTGCGAAGAAAAATGGTAGGCAGGTAATTATATCTACTCAGGAAGGTGGGGTAGGGCTGAGTCATTATCTTGTAAGAGTTCCCCAGGCTGTGAACCTGCTAATGGAGGAGCTTTCCTGAGGAGGTTCTTTTGTATATGGATTGTTTCCTGAGGAGGTTTCCTGTTTCCTGAGGAGGTTCTTTTGCATGTAGGTTCTAATCTTATCTGTAGTGCTATTGTCAGATGTAGAGCCTTTTGTGTTTTTCAGGACAGGAGACCATGCCCTATTTATTTTCAAACTCTCTTCTTGCCTGTTGAAATTGTGTTTATGTTTATGAATTCCAATGGCTTCCCTGTGTAATCTGACATGGTAATTGTATGTGTTGTCCAGCCTTTCAGTGTCTTGGAACAAAATACTGTGTCCTGTTTGAGTTAGGCTACGTTCATCCACCGCTGATTGTTCAGGTTGGCCAAGTCTGCAGTGTCTTTCTGTTCAAACACCTGGAGACACCGGACAAGGATGAGAACTAGATTCGGGTCCAGTAGCATCCTTGAGACCAAAATCCTGAATCATGCCTTGGACTGGGGGGGGGGGGAGAACTGTGCCCACCAGCAAAATCAGAGAAGATGCAGAATTCTAACACTGACCATTCCCTTTTGACGAACCAACACATCCTGCTGTGACTGCTACATCATTTGATAATGTTATTATTACCATCTAGTTTAGCTCTAGCGCCTTGGTACTTTACACCTGTTGTAACTTTGTGATAAATTATGAGGTTTTAGGTGTTGTTTTATGTATTATGCATTTTTCCGTGAGCTGCCTTGAGCCTGCCTCAGCGTGGAGGGCGGGATTTAAATTGAATAAGTAAATAAATAAATAAGTAAAGAAAGAAAGAATGTGTCTCCTTGCTCCAAACCTGTATTTGGTGTCTAAAAGATCTTCGCTGTGGAATACTCAGCTGAGCCTGACATTTTAGTGCATAGGCAAAGGTTATTTTTCCCCCAAAGCCTGCTGGGGGGGGGGGAATGAAAGAGGATTTTCAACATTGCATGTTTCCCCCAGTTGAGTGGTTTGGGTTCATTAGCCTAAATCCACTGAAATCAATTGGCTTAAAGGTAAAGGTTCCCCTTGCTCGAAAGCCAGTCGAATCCGACTCTAGGGGTGCAGTGCTCATCTCTGTTTCCAAGCCGAAGAGCCAGCGCTGTCCGAAGATGTTTCCATGGCCATGTGGCTGCCGTTATTAGACACCAAGGCGTATGTAACACTGTTGCTTTCCCACCAAAGTGGTACCTATTTATCTACCTGCAATTTCTTGCTTTCAAACTGCTAGGTTGCCAGGAGCTGGGACCAGAGACGGGAGCTCACTCCGTCATGTGGCACCCGGGTCTTGAACTGCCGAACTATCGACCTTCCAGTCTGCACTTCAGCATCTTAACCACTGAGCCACCACAGCCCAAATCCTAAATCCCATTAGCCTAAATCCACTGAAATCAATTGGCTTAGAAAGGTGCAACTAGGGATGCCAGTCTCCAGGTGGGACCTGGGGACCCTCCAGAATTACAGTTCGTCTCCAGACTACATAGATCAGTCCCCCCGGAGAAAATTGATGTTTTGGAAGGTGGACTCCATGGAATTGTACCCCCACTGAGGTCCCTGTCCTCTCCAGTCTCCACCCTCAAATCTCCATGAGTTTCCCTACCTGAAACTTCTTCACCCAAATTCACTGCCACAGGAAGTGGTGGCAGCTACAAGCATGGATGGCTTCAAAAGGGAATTTGATAAGCATATGGAGCAGAGGTCCATCAGTGGCTATTAGCTACAAGGTGTCGATAGGGGCTCTGGGGCAAGTGATGCTCTGTCTTCTTAGTGCTTGGGGGGGGAACAGTGGGAGGGCTTCTAATGTCCTGACCCCACTGGTGGACCTCCTGATGGCACTGGTATTTCTGACAACTGTGTGACACAGAGTGTTGGACTGGATTGGCCTTTGGCCTGATCCAACATTGGCGTCTCTTCTGTTATGTTCTTATGAATCTGGCAACCCCGCTCCCTCATCCAGAGCCAGTTTGGTGTTGTGGTTAAGTGCATGGACTCTAATCTGGGAGAACTGGGTTAGATCCCCCACTCTTCAACTTGCAGCTGGTGGTGTGACCTTGGGTCAGTCACAAGTTTCCTCAGGGCTGTTCTCTCAAGGGAAGTTCTCGAGACAGCTCTCTCAGCCCCACCTACCTCCCAGGGTGTCTGTTGTGGGGTGGGGAAGGGAAAGGGGTTTGTAAGCTGCTTTGAGACTCCTCTGGGTAGTGAAGGGCAGGGTATGAATCCAATCTCCTCCTCCTCTCCTCATCCCCTGCCAGTGGCCGGGCGGGGGGGGGGGAACCTGGCAAACCCTAGGCATGACTCCGCTCATTGTATCTCACTGGTAAATTATACCTTGTGGTGTTTCTTCTCCATTCCAGTACTCCTTGTATAATTCTCTATTTGTATTTCATCAAGCCCTCCTGTCTCTCAGACACACGAACACACTTGTACCCGAATGACAGTCAAATATGACCCACCAGGTTGAGCATGTACAGTGAAGGGCATTAATGACTGTTTTGACGGGAGAATCCTGTTTGATCGGGGTGGGGGGGTGGGTTTTCCCCCCTCATTAGTAGCCAACTTTTCTTGAGGGAAACAAGGTGCGGTGAGCTCATTACGATCAGCCTCCCCACATCGGAAGCCGTACACAGTGGCAGGTTGACAGGGGCGACCAAAGGAAGAGGCTGAAGTGAGGCACGTTTTATTATTATTATTTCTAAAAAATATATCCCCTCCCCAACAGCGCTGTAAAATATTAATTTTGACTAAAGGAGTTTTCACAATCAGTTACCTGGAATTAGCACAAGGACAAGGCAAGGCTTAATGCGCTTCAGTCAAATGAAACACCCTTGAGGCCGCCTCCCCTGCCGAGAAGAACCCAAGGAGTTCCTTTGAGCACCATTTTCTTTGATTAGTAATGTGTTTTGCTTTGAAAGAGAGCACGCAGCTGAATTGATGTGAATTTCTTTCTTCCTTTCCTCCTCTCTCTCTCTCTCTCTTTTACTGTGGGAAAGAAAATCCATAATTTGTTAGAACAACATTTGGGGAGAATGTCTATCTGTCCGGGGTTTTGTCATTTGCTGTTAAAATTAGGAATTTCCCTCACAAGAGTTGCCGGATCTGGGTGGGGAAATGCCTGGAGTTTGGGGTGTGGTGCCGGAAGAGGGTGTGGTTTGGGAAGGGGAGGGGCTTTAGCAGGGTGCAATGCCATAAAGTCCACCCTCCAAATGTCTCCATTGTCTGTCTCCATTGGCAGGAGATCAATTTCATAGTAGGAGATTAGGGGTGTGCCCTTGTGATATACTGAGATGAATAAATACCTGAAAAATACCTGCTGGAGTGGTGCAACTCAGTGAGTGAACTCAGAAGGAATTAAAGTTTAGATGTCTTCTCTATTATACCCTGCAAGAAAGGGGACTCGCGAAAATCGGGGGGGAGAAGCGGGGGAACTCCATGCAGAGCACGTGGAGGAGGCCTCGCTGTTCCCCCGCCCCCCCGCTCCGATGCGAGGCCGGCCGGCTCGCAGCCACCAGGGCCTCGCTGATTTCCCCCCCCGCCTGGCCTTGCATCGGAGCGGGCTCTCCCATAGCGGACCCGCAGAGGCTTGGCCGGCTTCTCATCCACCTCAGTGAGGCTTAGCGGGCCGCCTCATGTGCCAAGATCCACCGCCATCGTTGCAAGACACCGTTGCACTGCTCCTCTCACCGCTAAACCGCCCAGAAGGGCGCGCACACCCAGCAACCCCAACCTGAAGCGCAGAAGCTCGCGGTTGGTGAATGACAGCAGTCCCAGGCACGTGGGCTCGCTTTTCTGCGTTCTTATTGGCTTGGGAGGGAGGGGATGCTCGCCCGTCGCTGTTTCCCTCCCACACCCGGAGTTTACAGAGTGTTCCCTCGCTGCTCTGGCCCCCCTCCCTGCTTGCCACTCGCCGCTCACCTTCCAAGCGGCAACGGCGGCATCGGTGTTCGCAGAGCATTCCCTGCGCATGCGCAGGGGACGCTCTGTGAGTTTTGGGGGGATTTATTTAAACATCCCCCCGATTTTTTTTGCAGATGTAGGATTTTTGTGCACACGTGGGGACCGCCCCACGTGCGCACAAACCTCTCCCTCCCCCCAGGTCCCCCCGATGTGTGGATTTAGCTATCCGCACGCACGGGGGCGACTTTGGTATTAGTATATAGATGGGGATATGGGGATGGTCTCCATAGAGTATAATGGAGCCGAATAAATTCGGGCTTCCTGAATATTTACCCAAATCCCAATACCTAACTGATATAGGTATTCGGGAATATTTGAAAATTCCAATATTTTTCAGGTAGGGAACTGAATTTTTTCTATACCTCTATAGGAGATCCCCAGGCCCTCCCTGGAGGTTGGCAACCTTACCCCTCACCCTACCAAAAGAAAGGCACTAGGGTTGCCAGTTTCCAGGTAGTGCCTGGATATTTTCAGGAATTACAACTGGTCTCCATAGAATACAGGAACAGTTTCTGGAGAAAAGGGCTTCTCTGGATGGTGGACTCTATGACATTATGTCCTGCTGAGGTCCTTCCCCTCCCCAAACTGAGAGTCAGTTTGGTGTAGTAGTTAAGTGTGTGGGATTTAATTTGGGGGAACCGGGTTTGATTCCTGTTATGTACTGGGATTTAATCGACCCTGATTGAATCACCCCAGAGACTGACTGAACTTGCAGCACAAGAACAATAGCCGACCAGGACTCTGGAATAAACCAATCAAGTAGTAATGTTATTTATTTATTTATTTATTTACATTGGACTTATATACCACCCATGATTCCTAATGGGTCTCAGAGCGGTTTACAGTATACTACTAGTATAGTAGTGGTTCACCTACCTAGGGCCACAATTTTTCACAAGGGGGGGGGACTACCTACCGACACCCTGTTGGCGGCACGTTCTCTTCTTCCGGCGGGCTACAGGTGTTATTCTGGGGTCTTCTGGTTAACCGGTGACCACCTCCAGCAGGCTTGATGTTTTTCCTTCTGCACGCGACCGCTTTTCCGGCTGCAGCTTCCGGCTTACGTCCTTCCGGCTCCTGCCATGCTGCGCCATCCTGCGTTCGCATCACCGCCACTCCGCCTCCATCAGGTCTGGTTGCCAGGAACTCCGCCGCCATTGTCATTACCGCCGCTGCCGTCTTCGTCTCCATTACTGCCGCCAAATAGCCCATCATTGGGAGTGGAGTGTGGCAATTGCATGCTATTTAACAGAGCTGAGCAGGGCTCTTTTTGTAGCAGGAACTCCTTTGCATATTAGGCGACACACCCCTAATGTAGCCGATCCCCAAACTCTGCCTTCTCCAGGCTCCGCCCCCAAATCCCCAGGTATTTCCCAACAACCTAACAGTGTAGAATGAAGTCAAGAACATGGATCATTTCCTTCGCTGTCAGTTTTTATTTAAAAAATCCTGTCCCTTTCCGCACTGTTGTGAAGTGGCAGGAAATATAAAGAAAAGGGGGGAAAGTAAACTGAGAAGTTGACAAAGAAAACAAGCAATTATTCTCAAACATGCTGTTCTGTTTCAGGCAAGATGGTTTAAAGCACCAACTGGAAGACAGGTGTTCGAACTCGGAGTAAACAGGAGGGAGAGATTAAACATCACGTATTTGGGGATCCTATTTATAGACGTGACTGCTTTGCCTTTAGAGTTCTCTCTCAGGGCAGGGCGGGAGGTGGGATTGAACCGGACCGAGGCCAGCAGGACGCTCTCAGGAAAGTGACAAACAAGACCTTGTGAAAAGTGAGGAAAGAGGCACAAAATTGGAAGAAAACATGCGACCGCTGCTGACTCCATTATTCTCCATCATCACAAGGCTGGCCAAGGCCATGCATTTCTGACCAACTGTTCTCACAGTCAATTCTTCTTTGATCCGCAGAAACACTTTCGCCAATTAAATACCCCCCAGTGCGCTCCTTGTGAACATACTGTACCATTTCAATGGATGGAATCATTGATTTAATCGGGTAACAACACAACAGTGCCTGTACGAGACACCTTTAATGGGTTGACAGGCTTAGCAATTAATGGCTCTGACTAGCCGTAAACATCAGTGGCAACTGTTAACGCTACTATTAATTGGTCAGAAGAGATTGAAGATGTCTGTTGTTCTGTAAGTGAAAACCGGATTAATATTTTACCAAATCCTTCTATAGAGCAAAGAGGAGGAGAAGAGAAGAGAAGATATTGGATTTATACCCTACCCTTCACTCGGAGCCTCAGAGCAGTTTACAAACTCCTTTCCTTTCCCCTCCCTACAACAGACACCTTCTGAGGTAGGTGGGGCTGAGAGAGCTATTTCCAGAACTGCCCTTTCAAGAACAGCTCTGAGAGAACTGTGTCTTGCCCAAGGTCACCCAGCAGTTCTCCCAGATTAGAGCCCGCGCTTTTAAACATTACACCAAACTGGCTCTCAAGGGTTGTACCTAAGGGAACCAAGTTCCATGGGGGGGGGGGACCCTACTGAAATTAATCCAAGATTTCCCAGTTTACCGGTTTCCTCCCGGTAACAGGAATATGAAATGGGACAAAAATAGTTGTCCATTGTGAATGAGGGCAGAATGCATTGCCTTTACTCTGAATAGGCTTCATGACCATGTCAGATAACCAATCAGATTTGTCTACATAGTGTCATCATAAATTGCTTCCTCTTCTCAGTCCAATGAGTAAACATCCCCTTCTCAGTCATTCACACCAGATTGTAAGCTATCCTTTGCTTTACGGAGAATGAGCGGAGCATATGTATAACCAATAAATGTAACAAAAACATTTTATATACAAACCATTATATATACTCGGGGAGGGGGGAACTCTAACATTGCCTAAATGTACTCAATGTTTACATTACTGCATCCATGTAATATCAATAAGATGCACATTTTAGATCCATATTACAGAATTAAAACAAAAATTGATGATCAGATTTTATTGGTAGCTTAATTATGCTTGTGGATCGACTGCCAGGAAAATAAGGAGTCAGACGAGCATGTGCGAAAGGACTCAGCTGCAGACAAAATACACTGTCTGCCTCACATGCCCCCAAAAGGAAATGCAAAAGTCATGCCATGGGTTAAACAGAAGCGTATTAAGATTAAAAGTGGATTTGCACAACTGGGGGATCTCTTCCCAGCCCTTTAGTGTAGGTACTCTATAGACTGCCCTGTGAGTTTGCCAGTGACTCACCCTGGGTCCATGTTCAGAAGGATAGAGCCACAGATTTATCTTCCCTATGAAGAAAGGTTAAAGCACTTGGGGCTCTTTAGCTTGGAGAAAGGACGGCTGAGGGGTGACATGATCGAGGTTTATATGATTATGCATGGGATAGAGCAGGTCGAGAAAGAGGTTTTTATGATTTTATGTAAACTGCCCTGGGCCGGCCTAGGCTGGGAGGGCGGGGTATACATTTGATTAAATAAATTAAATAAATTTAAAAAACTCTTTTCTCCCTTTCTCACAATACAAGAACTTGTGGGCACTCCATGAAATTGCTGAGCCGTTGGGTTAGAACAGATAAAAGGGAGTACTTCTTCGCCCCAAGAGTGATTAACACATGGAATTCAGTGCCACAGGAAGTGGCAGCGGCTACAAGCATGGACAGCTCCAAGAGAGAATTAAATAAAGGAAACATCTGGAGCAGAGGTCCATCAGTGGCTACTAGCCACAAGGTATAGATAGGAACTCTCAGGCTGAGGCAAGTGATGGACTATATTCTTGGTTCTTGGGGGGGGGCAACAGTGGGAGGGCTTCTAGTGGCCTGGCCCCACTGCTGGACCTCCTAATGGCACCTGGTATTTTTGGTCACTGTGTGACAGAATGTTGGACTGGATGGCCCATTAGCCTGATCCAACATTGGCTTCTCTTATGTTCTTATGTTAAAGGTTTCCCTTGCTTGAAAGCCAGTCGAATCCAACTCTAGCGGGCGGTGCTCATCTCTGTTTCCAAGCCAAAGAGCCAGCACTGTCAGAAGAAGGTAACAGCATTCCGTGCGCCTTGGCGTTCAGTCACGCCGACCACATGACCATGGAAATGTCTTCTGACAGTGCTGGCTCTTTGGCTTGGAAATGGAGATGAGCACCACCCACTAGAGTCAGATTTGACTGGTTTCCAAGCAAGTGAAACTTTTACCTTTACATATAGTTCATTTCAGTTCACTTAACCATTATTGGCATAAAAATACATACATACATACACACACACACACACATATATATACACACATATACAAATACACACATACATACAAGGAATAAGGCCTGTTGTGAAAATAAGTACAATGAGCTCTAGAAAGAGGCTCTGGGAGAGTGCCCCAGTCTTGGGCACTCAGCGTCAATTTGCTGTGGTGACCTCAGCAGAGTATAATGACAGAGTCCACCATTTTCTCTGCTATCTGAAGAGCAGTTGTAATTTTTAATGATCTCCACCCTTCACCTAGACATTGGCAACAATGGTTCCCCCAGGAGAAAATGGCTGGTTTGGAGGGTGGAGTCTATGGCATTGTACCTGTCTGAGGTCCAACCCCTCCTCAAACCCCACCCCTCACATCTCCAGAAATTTCCCAACCTGGAGGTGGCAACCCTATTTCCTTCCCAGCCAACCATCAACATACCTTTATCTGCCCCTCTGATTTCAGCTTTCCATCTCCCCCCCACACATCTGCAGCCTCTACTGTGCTCTGAAGCCCTGACTGCTACGTCACATTGGCAGTCATAGGGTGGTCATCTCAGCAGAGTATAAGAACTCAGAGTCTACCATTTTCTCCAGGGGAACTGATCTCTGCCGTTTGGAGAGTGGTTGTAATTCCGAGTGATCTCCAGCCCTCACCTGGAGATTGGTAACAATGGTTCCCTGTGAGAAAAAGTACAGTTTTTCTCTGCAATGAGGACCAAACATCATTCTCCTCTCCCCCTTTTGACTTGCACAACATCGCTGTTTTACTGACAGAACCAAACTTAGTTGCCTAGCAACGTTCACGGTTTATTCTGACAGGAAAGTGGCCAAGCTGGCAGTGGGTGGGGGAGGGGTTACACTGAAAGTCTCTGATTGGTCCAAAATCAAAGTTTCCACAGCAAGAACTTGGGTCTGGCAGACCCTGCTCTGAAGTGCTAACTGTTATGCCTAGGGTAGCCAACCTCCAGGAGGAGCCTGAAGATTGCTGGGTATCACAACTGAACTCCAGATAACAGATCTCTCCCCCCCCCCGGAGAAAATCTGCTTTGGATGGTTGGTTGTATGGCATTCTGTTCAGCTGAGGCCTCTCCCCTCCCCAGACTCTGGCTTCCTTACACTGACTTCCTTAGACACAGAATATCCAGGAATCTCCCAACCTGGAGCTGGCAACCCTAGTCATGACTGGCCCTAATGAGGTCCTTACAACAGCCACTGAAGGAAAAATTGGTCTCACAGAGGAGCCAAGCAGGAGAAGTGTCTCCCTCAGGAGAAAGCGTATTTTGACAGGGAACAGTGGCTGAAGTGAGAGTGGGTGGGGAAGAGGAGCAGACCCAGCACCCAGCCAATTTTATCCATTTGTAAGCCACCCTGAGCCGGCCTTGGCTGGGAGGGCGGGATAAAAATTTAATTAATAATTTTTTTAAAACTAAAAATGTGAGTACTCTTGAGTGGCAGCTGATGGGCCAATGGCTGATGGAGCGCATTGCACAGCCAAGAGGAGAGCTGGAAAGTGCCACCCCACTACTCAATTATATATAATTGAGCCCATTGGGGACGGTGGTATATAAATCTAATAAATAAATAAATAAATAAGGTTGAGATATGTACTTATATAAATGGTGGCAGTGTGTGACTGGAAGAGTGTCTGAGCCTCCAACCCCAATAACTCTGTATGAGTGAGGGCCTGATATTAAAGGGGGGGGGGCTGGGCTACCCTGTCTGTGGACATCTCTGTGAGTAAGAGAGAAGACCTGAGAGGGGAAATGGTTCTGGCTCTTTAGTGATTTTTAAAGAGACAAGAAGGGTGGAGAGTGTGATGTCCTGATCCATATGTAACCCAAAACCTGAGAAAGAGAGGTTGTGGAGGGTGGTAGGCACTCTGCTAGTAGGGGGAGATAAGGTGATAGTTCTTAAATGACTCTTTCTTTCTTTCTTTCTTTCTTTCTTTCTTTCTTTCTTTCTTTCTTTCTTTCTTTCTTTCTTTCTTCTCTCTTTTCCTTCCTTCCTCCCTTCCCTTCCTTTTTTTTCTTCCTTCCTTCCATCCAGGTCAGTCTAGCAGTTGTGCACAGACTCTAATCTGGGAGAACCAGGTTTGATTTCCCCACTCCTCCACTTGCACCTGCTGGATGACCTTGGGCAAGCCATAGTTCTGATAAGAGCTGTTCTTGAAAAAGAGCAGTTTCTGTCAGAGCTCTCCCAGCCCCAGCTACCTCATAGGGTGTCTATTGTGGGGAGGGGAAGGGAAAGGAGTTTGTCAGCCACTCTGAGACTCCTTTGGGTAGTGAAGGGTGGGGTATAAATCCAACCTCCTCCTCCTTCTTCTGGTAGGCACCCTGCTAGAAGGGGGCAGGGTCATCACAGAGGCCTATCCGATGTCATTGAGACCAGACCTATTTAAGAAAATTCCCCCTTCCCATGACCAGCAGGTCACATGGATAGGCTTCTCTGAGCCAATATGAGACGGACCTAACAAAACCCAGCTCGGTCTGACAGCAGCTGGGAGTTTAATAATCTTGAAACCTTGCTGAGAAGACCTTGCAATAGGGAAAAAGTCCATGTCTCACAAACAATAAAAATAAAAAGCCCGTATGAAAAATGGATGTTTGGTCCCCTAACCGGCCCACTGAGGGAATCAGGAGCACCTTTGGTCAAGAAGCAAACAGACGACTGAAGGGATGGAAAACGTTAAGAAGCCCTTGAGAGGAAGAGAGAGGGAAAATAAGCCGCAAATCACCAAGAAAACAAATTCCGGGCCTCCTCTCCTAACCTCGCTGGTTCTCTAAGTGGATCAACTTGATAAAAATGATGACCTTTTTCTTCTCCACACACACCTTTCCTGATTTCATTTTTCTGCCCTAAAACACTGCCGGCTGCCTGAGGCGTCAGTCAGCAACCGCCCGCTCCATTATCGCTCTGGAGACTTCGCACTTTGCTCATTAGGTTTCTGAGGTTCTGACGGAGTGACCTTGCTGCGTGGCGGAGACACAGATGGCACCTGTCAGTAAATCTTGTTAATGTAACAAGTGTTTCTACCTCGAGACGAGCTGGGCACCTGATACACCCATCGCCTCCCCCAGTAAACACATTACCTCCCCCCCCTTTCCCCTCCAAGCCGCGTAAGCCTAAGAGGTTCACACCGCCAGGTGTTTTGCCACTCATTTCCGTCCACCTCTGTTTTTATCGCAAAGAGCTGCCCACTGCGAGCAGAGGACACTTCTGTCTCTTAAAAGGAAGCCCCGCAGCTGGCTTCTGAGGAAACGGGGGCCGGCTTTAAAAATAGGCACCATTCTCCAGTAAACACAATGATTTTCTAAGACTTTTCCTTCCTGGATCGTTGTAGGTTGGCGTGATTCTGTGCCCCCCCCCCCCCCCCCCCCCCTCCCACTGTTT
>NW_015164285.1:161118-179279 GCF_001447785.1 Gekko japonicus
CCCCCCCCCCCACACACACTCTCAGTGTTTTAGAAAGTTTTTTTTATTATCGGGCTCCACTTGGAAATTAGAGCAGAGCGTTGCAGTGTTAGAAGCGTAAGCGTGCTCGTTTTTTGTAATCATGGGCCAAATGATTGTTATGATTTTTGAAATACTTTTCTTTTAGCATTTAGGTAAAGGTAAAGGGTTTCCTTGCTCGAAGGCCAGTCGAATCTGACTCTAGGGTTGCGGTGCTCATCTGCATTTCCAAGCTGAAGAGCGAGCGCTGTCCAAAGATGTTTCCGTGGTCATGTGGCCGGCGCAACTAAACTCCAAGGCGCACAGAATGCTGTGACCTTCCCACCGAAGCAGTACTTATTTATCTACTTGCAATTTCTTGCTTTCAAACTGCTAGGTTGGCAGGAGCTGGAACCAGAGACGGGAGCTCACTCCGTCATGCGGCACCCGGATCTCGAACTGCCGAACTACTGACCTTCTGGCCCGCAGTTCAGCATCTTAACCACTTGAGCCTTATTTTAGCATTTGAGGGGATACAAAAAGAAAAACCTGCCAGGGACTTTGAAGGACCTGGAAACCCTAACCCTTGGCACTAAGGCGTATCACCTAAACCATTAGTTGTCTATATGGCATGGTACACGAGGGAGGGGGCACCTGGCACCTCTTAGCACATTTCATTTGCAGACAGACATAAACAACCATGGCCTAACCTTTGGCCACGTTTGGTCAAGGATGGTCGGATGGGGGCCACCAAGGAAGTTCAGGGTCGCTATGCAGAGGCAGGCAATAACAGATCCCCTCTGAACCTTTCTTGCCTTGAAAACCCTCCGGGGTCACCATAAGTTAGCTTTGTGACTCCATGACACTTCCTACCGCCACATCAGATAATTAATTAAGCCACTTATATGGATGCTCTGTTGTCATGTGCCCTCTGAAAGACAGTGCTGTTGATCACAACTTCCTGTAGCATCACACTTTGCGGCCTACACAACTATCACAATTTTGCTGTCAAGATCACTGCAAGGAGATTTCTTTTACTATACATACCATTATTTTAAAAACATATCTATAGCTCTGTCTGTCTGTCTGTCTGTCTGTCTGTCTATCTATCTATCATCCATCCATCCATCCATCATCCATCCATCCATCCGTCTGTCTGTCTGTTGGTCAGTCGGTCTATCTATCTATCATCTATCTATCATCTATCTAGCTATCTATCTATCTATCTAGCTATCTATCTATCTATCTAGCTATCTATCTATCTATCTAGCTATCTATCTATCTATCTAGCTATCTATCTATCTATCTAGCTATCTATCTATCTATCTAGCTATCTATCTATCTATCTAGCTATCTATCTATCTATCTAGCTATCTATCTATCTATCTAGCTATCTATCTATCTATCTAGCTATCTATCTATCTATCTAGCTATCTATCTATCTATCTAGCTATCTATCTATCTATCTAGCTATCTATCTATCTATCTATCATCCATCCATCCATCCGTCTGTCTGTCTGTCTGTCTGTCTGTTGGTCAGTCGATCTATCTATCTATCTATCTATCTATCTATCTATCTATCTATCTATCATCTATCTATCTATCTATCATCTATTCATCTATTTATCTGTTTATCTGCCAGAGTGGCTGCAAACAGAAGAGATGCAAATGTTCGGCATGCTCTACCCTCTGTTCCCACTGTAGGCATACTACGGCTGCAGCTATGCAGTCCTTCCATCCTAAGGTAATTATTTCATAATTAATTACAATAACTATGGAAGTAGAACATAACTTGGCTGCTGCCTCACCGCCGACACATTTCCCAGAGACTTGTTCTAGTCCAAGGAAAACTGAAAATACCTACGACGAAAGCCTGAGGCACCAGGAGGGGAAATGGAGCCTAAAATTCATATTATTCTCCTGTTCTCAAGGAAGCAGAATTAACTTCTTTTTTCCCCCAAAGGCAATTTGTGATGCTGATTCTCTTGCTGCTTTTCTGGATCTCCCCCCTCCTCCTTTTAACTTTCAGGAGGGTGTAGAGTTGACAACCTCCATGTGGGGAATGGAGAGCTCCTTGAATTACAACTGAATGACAAGAAGAGAAGCCATGTTGGATAAGGCCAATGGCCCATCCAGTCCAACACTCTGTGTCACACAGTGGCCAAAACCCAGGTGCCATCAGGAGGTCCACTGGTGAGGCCAGAACTCCAGAAGCCCTCCCACTGTTGCCCTCCAAGCACCAAGAAGACAGAGCATCACTTCCCCAGACATAAGAACAGAAGAGAAGCCATGTTGGATCAGGCCAATGGCCAATCCATTCCAACAATCTGTGTCACACAGTGGCCAAAATCCAGTTGTCGTCAGGAGGTCTACCGGTGGGGCCAGAACTCCAGAAAATTTCCCATGGTTATTCCCCAAGCACCAAGAAAACAGAGCATCTCTTGCCCCAGATCAAGAGTTTTTATCTATACCTTGAAGCTAGTAGCCACTGATGGACCTCTGCTCCATAAATTTATCCAATCCCCTCTTGAATCTATCTATGCTTGTAGCCTTCCTGTGGCAATGAATTCCAATTCAATTCCAGTAACCTTTATTGGCATAACAAGTGAATTCCATGTCTTATTCAACAACTACATGCACCCCCTTGCCCAGATTGCCTGGAGGCATAGGCTAGGGTGTCACCAATATGCAGATGACACTAAGCTATATCTGTTGTTGGGCGGTCAGTCCGACTCTACTCCAGAAGATCTGGACCGGACGCTTCAGGACATGGCGGGCTGGTTTAGGCTGAGCCGATTGAAAATTAATCCAACAAAGACAGACGTCCTGTGCCTGAGTTGGAGTGGATCGGGGGTAGGGATCCCACTAATGACGGGGCGGCATTGGTGATAGCACCAAGGGTCAGGAGTTTGGGAGTGCTCCCAGATGCCGCCTTAACAACAGAGGCCCAGGTAGCAGCCACTGTCAAAGCAGCCTTCTACCATCTCCGGCTGATCAGGCAGTTGGTTTCCTTCCTTGAACGCAATGACCTGGCAACAGTGATCCACGCTATGGTCACCTCGAGACTAGACTACTGCCATGCTCTCTACATGGGGCTGCCCATGTCTCAAATCCGGAAACTGCAGCTGGTGCAAAACATGGCAGCCAGGCTGCTGATGGGCCTCTCTATACGAGAGCACATCCGGCCTGTGCTGAAGGCATTGCACTGGCTGCCAATAGCATATTTGATTCATTTCAAGGTGCTGTTTTTGACTTTTAAAGCTCTATATGGTCGGGGGCCTGCCTACCTGAGGGACTGCCTTTCCCCACATGTTCCCCAGAGAGCACTGAGGTCAGGGTCGCAAAACCACCTGACTCTCTCTGGTCCGAAAGATGCCAGATTGGCCTTGACCAGGGATAGGGCCTTCTCAGTGGCGGCTCCATACTGGTAGAATGAGCTCCCAGAAGACATCAGGGCCCTTTGGGACCTCCTACAGTTCTGCAGAGCCTGTAAAATGGAGCTCTTCCACCATGCCTTCAATTAGGAGCTGCCGCTAGAACCAACACATGGATAACATCTGAATTGCTAACAACTGAACAGTTAAGGACCTCGTGTTGAGAGCAACAACAACAGTAAATGACATGGGTATGGCCACAGTGCAATATCTAACATAGCCTTGGAGAGGCTACTGCCATCTACATGCAACAGCACTTTATTTACAAATTTTATTGTTGTCTGAATTTTAGATTATTGCTCTGTTGCTGCATCTATGTTTTATTGTAGTTATTCTGTTGTTATTTTAACTTGTTGTAAGCCGCCCTGAGCCTGCCTACGGGGGGAGGGTAGAATAAAAATTGAAAATATAATTAAATAAAAATTAATTAGAAGAAGAGATTAGATTTACACCGGTCCCTTCACTACCCAAGGGAGTCTCAGAGCGGTTTACAATCTCCGTTCCCTTCCCCTCCCCACAACAGATAGCCTAGGAGGTAGGTGGGGCTGAGAGAGATCTTTTGAGGACTGCTCCTAAGAGAGCATCTCCAAGAGAACTTGTGACTGACCCAAGGTCACACCAGCACCCAATTACTCTTTGGGTGAAGAAGTGTTGCCTTTGATCTGTTCCAAGCCTACTGCTCATTAACATCATTGAGTGCCCACAAGTTCTTGTATTGTGAGAAAGGGAGAAAAGTACTTCTTTCTCTGTCTTCTCTGTCACATGCATGATTTTGTAAAACTATCATGTCTCCCCTCAGTTATTGTTTCTCCATGCTAAAGAGCTTTAACCTCTTTAACCTTTCTTTATAGAGAAGGAGTTCCATCCCCTTAATCATATTAATTGAAGGCAAAATGAAATCTGGTGGAAGGAACATCAATTGTTTAAGAGGACTCAGCCTCCATGCCCTGTTTTTGGCCCTCCAGAGATGCTGGACTAGATGGCTCATTGGCCTGATCCAGCAGGGCTCTTCTTAAGATATGTAGATGACACAGCATCATTGGCAGAAAATGGTGAACACTTGAAACAACTCCTGATGAAGGTTAAAGGAGTAAGTGCTAAGGCAGGGTTACAGCTACACATCAAGAAGACAAAAGCAATGATTAAAAGCCATTGTGAGTAGCAGTCAGGGCTTCAGAGCACAGTAGAAGCTGAAGGTGGGAGGGAGATGGAAAGCTGAAATCAGAGGGGCAGATAAAGGTAGGTTGATGGTTGGCTGGGAAGGAGATAGGGTTGCCACTTCCAGGTTGGGAAATTCCTGGAGATGTGAGGGGTGGGGTCTGAGGAGGGGTTGGACCTCAGACAGGTACAATGTCATAGACTCCACCCTCCAAACGAGCCATTTCCTCCTGGGGGAACCATTGTTGCCAATGTCCAGGTGAGGGGTGGAGATCAATCAAAATTACAACTGCTCCCGGGGGATGGCTGCAATCCTTCTGAGTTTTGTGCAACTTGGATGGAAGACCACAGAGGCATAGATCCGGGAAAAGGTGGTGGTGTGGGGGTCTTCCACAGAAACCAATGGCAAATAATAACATACAAGAAATCTGAAAATGAATGAAGAAGAAGAGGGGGAGGAGACTGGATTTATACCTCGTCCTTCACTCGGAGTCTCAGAGCAGCTTACAAACTCCTCTGAATTCCAGCACCAGGAAGCAACATCAGGGGAAGGCCTTGGCTTTTCTGCTCTGTTGCTGTCAGTCCAGAGGAACTGGCTAGCCACTGTGTGAGACAGGATGCTGGACTAGATGGACTATTGGTCTGATCCAGCCGGGCTCTTCTGATGTTCTTACAGATAGATTCATGGAGGATAAGTCTATCAATGGCTCCTGGCAATGGTGACTGAGGGGAACCTCCACATTCAGAGGCATTAAGCTTTGAGCCAGGAGGCAACATCCTCTATGCTGTGTTGTTGTCAGTCCAAAGGAACTTGTTGGCCACTGTGTGAGACAGGATGCTGGACTAGATGGACTATCGGTCTGATCCAGCAGGTATCTTCTCATGTTGTTATGAGACTTTGGACTTCCTCGGTGGTGTCCCATCCAAGTGCTAACTGGGGCCTACCCTGCTTAGCTTCCGAGATATGTCAAGATTGGCCTAACCTGGTCAATCCAGGTCAGGGCAAGTTCCCTTGACTGGTTCTTGTTCCCAGCCAGAGGCACAGAAATTAAAGATTGGTGCAACGTTCTGCAATGGGACGGGACTGGGGAACCCACGACATCCCAGCGGTGTTTAGTACAGAGGCTCCACATCACCTCTAATATGATCTCCCATGGGGGAGCTGATTGGTGCGGGCAGGGCTTTTTTTGGTCGAAAAAGCCCAGCAGGAACTCATTAGCATAACAGGCCACACCCAACAGCAGAAACACATTAGCATATTGGGCCACACCCCTGACAGCACAGCTCATTAGCATATTAGGCCACACCCCATGCCTTCCCTTGGCTTGCCTGGGCGCCCCGTGGCTGCGGGGTGCCCGGGCAAGCCGACCCTTGGACAGGCTGGGGAAGAAGAAGAAGAAGAGATTGGATTTATACCCCACCCTTCACTACCCAAAGGTGTATCAGAGCAGCTTACAAACTCCTTTCCCTTCCCCTCCCCACAACAGACACCCTGTGAGGGAGGTGGGGCTGAGAGAGCTCTTGACAGAAACGGCTCTTTTTCAAGAACAGCTCTGACAGAACTACGGCTTGCCCAAGGTCATCCAGCCAGGTGCAAGTGGAGGAGTGGGGAATCAAACCCGGATCTCCCAGATTAGAGTCCGTACACTTAACCACTACACCAAACTGGCGTTAAATTTAAATGCCTCCCTGATCCTTCCAGGGCCCCTCCTGGCCCGCCACCTCGGAGTCGACGGGGCATGGGGCGCTTTCCAGGCCTTCCCTCTGTAGCCACGCAAGTGCAGAGGTTTTTGCTGTAGTGGGCGTGGCCAACTCTGAAGCCAGCCGGAACTCCGTTCCTGTGCGTTCCTGCCCACAAATAGCCCTGGGTGTGGCCTGTCTTCTGTTCCTAGGGAGGAGAAAGTGCTTGACCAAGACAGGGAGCTACTTAGAAGATTAAAAAAAAAAAAAAGGCTGAAAAATAGGCTTGTGGAGGTAGGATTTCCCATATTTATTAATTTATTCATTTCATTTATTTATACCCTTCCTTTCTCCAAAGTGGGGACCCAAAAGTGGCTGACGTCATTCTCCTCTTTGTTTGGTGCAGTGGTTCGAGCCAGTTTGGTGTAGTGGTTACGAGTATGGATTCCAATCTGGGAGAACCGGGTTTGATCCCCCACTCCTCCACTTGCAGCCGCTGGTGTGACCTTGGGTCAGTCACAAATTCTCTCAGAGCTGTTCTCTCAAGAGCAATTCACTCAGAACTCTCTCAGCCCCACCTACCTCACAGGGTGCCTGTTGTGGGGAGGGAAAGGGAAAGGAGTGTGTAAACCACTCCGAGACTCCTTCAGGTAGTGAAGAGCAGAAGGTATAAATCCAATCTGTTCTCTCTCTTCTTCTTCTCCATTCTATCCTCACAACAACCCTATAAGGTAGATTAGTCTGTGACAATGTGTGACTGCCGCAAGGTCACCCAACGAGCTTCCATGCCACTAGTGGGGTTCAGAATTTACCACAGAAATGATGGCAAAATGTGATTCTGCACTACTATGGTTAATATCTGCATACAAGGGAGTAAAAATTAGGAAGGCACTTCGCACAGCTTCTCTGCCTTATCAAAATGCTTCCAAGTTATAATGACAGATGGACTCTGATTTGGACAATCACACCGAGATGATTTCTGCATGAACAAATTGCATCTCTCTCTCTCTCTCTCTCTCTCTTTTTTTTTTTTTGGTCTCTCTTGATTGCGTGCATATTTAGTCGAGGAGAAATATTAGAGTGATTATGCACCTATTTTATTCGCAGAATAATCTCCTTCGAGGCCTGAAGCTTCGTATTGATTGGAACCAGCCTTTGTGCCACTGTGGAGCAGGCGGCGGCGACGGACTGTGTCTCCGATCGATGGACAGAAATCTCCGGCGAAGGGAAACAATCGCCTCTCGGCTGATTCCGATCCATTCTGCAGATCGGAGTCGGCCACCTCCTATGGATTTCAGCTGCCCAGTTGCCAGTTAATTGGGTGACCCTTATGAAGGCGCACGTAGCAAGCTTTCTGGTTAGAGCGGCATTCAACGAAAGCAACTGCTTCGGCTCATGTTCTTTGCTTGAGACATTGTAACTGCAAGATTGGCAAGGAAAGGAACAGCATTTGGTATACATGTGCCAATTAGATTCCTACCAAAGAATCCTGACTATTTATGCTGGTCTCCACAGCCACAAGGTTGACCCAAAATCTCAACAGAGGACAGTTCAATGCGATATTTGACAATCCTTGAGGAAAGAACTCATTTATAGGTGTTGCAAGACTAGTCCATAATATTAACAGAGGGGACATGGTGTACACTATACACCATCACTGGCAAAATATATATTTACATCTCTAAAGATGTTTAAAGATTTAACCTTCTTCACCCAAAGAGTGATTAACACCTGGAATTCACTGCCACAGGAAGTGGTGGCGGCTACAAGCATGGACGGCTTCAAAAGGGAATTGGATAAGCATATGGAGCAGAGGTCGCCACAAGGTATAGATAGGGACTCTGGGGCAAGTGATGCTCCGTCTTCTTGGTGCTTGGGGGGGTCAACAGTGGGAGGGCTTCTAATGTCCTGGCCCCACTGGTGGACCTCCTGATGGCACCTGGTATTTCTGGCCACTGTGTGATACAGAGTGTTGGACTGGATGGGCCTTTGGCCTGATCCAACATTGGCATCTCTTATGTTCTTACGTAACCTGTATAATAGTGGGATATACAGTATATATGTGAACACAAAGAAATTAACTGCATGGAGTCAATACCAATTTCAAAACTCAATCAATAATAACAATAAACAAATAATTCATTGATAGACAAACAAACCATTTATACCATTTCCAAATCCTAAGCAAAATTATTCATACAATACAGAATTCATAATCAGGGCATAAATGATAACGTATGTCCTGTTGTCATGATCTGGGCTGTGCAAGCAAGGCCTAGCAGGCCCAGGGAGCCTGAGTAGCAGTGGGAGGAGGCCAGACGTACAACTCCCAGAAGCCCCTGAGAGGTTTTGGCACCAATTTCAACCAATCACAGAGAAAGGGGACTTATAATAAAAGAGCTGGTACAGAAGGAGAGCTGTTCTTTCTTCCAAGAGAGCAGGGCCAGACGGAAGGCTGCTGCTGGGAGAGACCCTCACCCTGAGAGGAAGGTTGAGCAGACTCAGGCCGAACTGAGACAGTGGACTAGGGACTATGAATCTAGTCACATTAGGGCATTTGGCTTCTTTTCCCTTCACCCACTTATTGCTATTAAAAAAAAAAAAGAGCTGCGGTGGCTCCAGTGGTTAAGACGCTGAACTGCAGGCTGTGGAAGGTCAGTAGTTCAGCAGTTCGAGACCCGAGTGTGCCGCATGACGGAGTGAGCTCCCGTCTCTAGTTCCAGCTCCTGCCAACCGAGCAGTTAGAAAGCAAGAAATTGCCAGTAGATAAATAGGTACCACTTCGGTGGGATAAACTTTTTATTTGCTGTTTACTCTGCCTGGTCCTCAAACCTATTATTCGGCCAAACAAGGGAAGGTCTGAAGGTCTTGGGAAGGTGCTCTGGGCCTTCTCGAGGGATCCTAAAACCAGAGTGGTGGCAGCGTCAGGTGACACCCCACATGACACCTGTATATGGCTCACAAAATTCCAAACACTCCAAAGTCTTGAGTCTCTCCTAATGAGCACATTGAATGTTGTGAAGGCATAGCCCATTTTGAAAACGCGATTGCGAAACGAATACGCTGAGACTGTTTTCCAGTCCCGGCTCTCTCAGAACTCTCTCAGCCCCACCTACCTCACAAGGTGCCTGTTGTGAGAAGAGAGAGAGAGAGAGAGAGAGATTGGATTTTATACCCCGAGTCTCAGAGCAGCTTACAAACTTCTTTCCCTTTCCCTCTCCTCAACAGACACAACAGACAAGAAGAAGAAGAAGGAGGAGGAGATTGGATTTATACCCTGCCCTTCACTCGGAGTCTCAGAGCGGCTTACAAACTCCTTTCCCTTCCCCGTCCCCACAACAGACACCCTGTGAGGTAGGTGGGGCCGAGAGAGAACTCTGACAGAAACGGCTCTTTTTCAAGGTCAGCTGTGCCAGAGCTTGTGACTGACCCAAGGTCACATCAGCAGGTGCAAGTGGAGGAGTGGGGAATCAAACCCGGTTCTCCCAGATTAGAGTCCGCACACTTAACCACTACACCAAACTGGGGTTCCCATTCCCCAGGCGGGGGCAGGGGATCCCCCACTTTTTGGTGCTTCTGCCCACCACCTGCCAACTGGCTGGTGGGAGGGAACTCCACCCCCAAACAGCAAGGTCACATGGCGACATCCCCGACATGATGACATCACATGAAGGGGCATCATCACATTGGGGACGTTGCATGGTGATGCTCTGCTTTGAGGGCAAAACTCTTCGGTTTGATGGAAATTTTACCATAGAGTTTTGCCCTTAGAACAGAGCGTTGTGCCACAATGTCCCCGACGTTATGACATCACTTCCGTGCGACACTGCCACGTCTGGGATGTCTCTGTATGACCTCGCATCCCCACCTCACTCCTGGAAGGCTCCTTCCTACAAGTGTTCCCTCTAAGCCGAGTTAATGTGAGCTAGCAATGTCTTGCTTTTGAACTGCTAGGTTGGCAGGAGCTGGAACGAGAGACGGGAGCTCACTCCGTCATGCGGCACACCCGGGTCTCGAACTGCTGAACTACTGACCTTCCACAGCCTGCAGTTCAGCATCTTCACCACTTGAGCCACCGCAGCTGAGAGGATGACTAATCAATTTTAGGGATGCCAGCTTCCAGGAGGGACCCGGGGATCCCCCAGAATTACAGCTCATTGCCAGAAAATGGCAGAGAGGCCGAGGCCTTCCTAAGAACATCAGAAGAGCCCTGCTGGATCAGAGCAGTGAGGGTCCATCTGGTCCAGCATCCTGTCTCACACCAGTGGCCAACCAGTTCCTCTGGACAGACAACAACAGGGCAGAGAGGCTGAGGCCTTCCCCTGTGGTTCCCTCCTGGATCTGGGATTCAGAGGAGGTTCCCCTCAGTTACCAGGGCTAGGAGCCACTGATAGATTTATCTCAACCTATTTGAAAGCTGTTTATTCCTGTGGCCATCGCAACATCCCCTGGCAGCGAATGCTGTGTTTAAGTCTCCCTCTGTGTCAAGTAGTAGTCCCTTTTGTCCATCAGCTTCCTTGGATGCCCCCGAGTTCTAGTATTTTGGGGAGAGGGAGAAAAGGTTCCCTTTGGTGTAGGGGTTAAGTGTGCGGACTCTGATCTGGGAGAACCGGGTTTGATTCCCCACTCCGCCACTCGCAGCTGCTGGATGACCTTGGGTGAGCCATAGTTCCGTCAGAGCTGTTCTCTCAAGGACAGTTCTCAAGAGAGCTCTCTCAGCCCCACCCAGCTCACAGGGTGTCTGTTGTGGGGAGGGGAAGGGAAAGGAGATTGTAAGGCACTCTGAGACTCCGAGTGAAGGTCGGGGTATAAATCCAATCTCCTCCTCCTCCTCTTCGTCTTCTTCCTCTTCGTCTTCTTCCTCTTCCTCCTCCTCTTCTTCTTCTTCTTCCTCTTCTTCTTCTCCTCTCTCCACCCTCATGCATAATTGTATAAACTTCTCTCATGCCCCCTCCCCCCTTAGTAATCTTTACTCTAAACGGAAAAGTCCCAGACTCTTTGGGCTTTTCTCCCGGTGGAAGGCGCTCCAACCCCCTCCTCATCTTGGTCGCCGTCCTCCCTACTTTCCCCATCTCTGCAGTTTCCTTTTTGAAAGACGGTGATAGGACGTAAGTGTAATGTATTGAAATGATTACATGAATCACCTCATAGGACTCCCATGTTAAGCTTCGAGCCAGACCAGGGCTCCTCTGAACGAACTTCCTATTGGTCGCTTCGTAACAGCGACCAATCAGAACGATACCATTCCCTAGGAGGGAAAGACTCCCATTGGTCCTTAACTAAGCAATCTCATTGGTTGTTAATTGTAAATAGGCGTGGCTACATTAGCCCGGTTATGTTTAAAAGGAGCATAAGCTCCCACTGTTTTCTGTTCTGGTTTCTTACTGAGTTAGTGCTTGTTCGTTACTTCTAAATAAAGCTGAATCACTTGCTGAATCACTCTACGAGTCCTTTGTTAGCGCGATCTAACAATTGGCGACGAGGATGGGATGTTAGAGCAGGTAGGCAGCCCTGCGGACATCCACACTTCGGACTCGGAAGAAAGCGAGCAGAGCACAGCAGCCGATCCGGCGGAGGCGCCACCAGCTCCGGTGCCCAAGTCTCCCCCGATGGCTGGAAGCCAGAAGTTCGAGTGCTTCGGGCCCGAAGTCCCCCCCGATGGCTGGAAGCCAGAAGTTCGAGTGCTTCGAACCCTCCTCAGAAGACTGGGACTCCTACCTGTCCAGGTTCGAGTTCCATCTGGAGACCCACGACATCACCGATGAGGCGAAGAAACGAGCATGCCTCCTGAGTTCCTGCGGGAAGGGGACCTTCGACATAGCCAGGTCGTTGGTGGCCCCAACTGATATAAAGACTGTCACCTACGCTGACATCACGGAGAAGCTTAAGGCTCACTATTCTCCACAACCGTCGGAGATCGCCTGCCGGCACGCTTTTTACAAGCGGAACCAGGCCGGAGGCGAGACCATCGCAGATTTCGTGGCGGCCCTTCGCAAAGCCGCACGGCCATGTAATTTCCACAACGTGGAGGAAGCCCTCAGAGACCGTCTCGTCTGCGGTCTCAAAGATGAAAGGCTGCAACAGAGGCTGTTCGCCCGCACCACCCTGACCTGGGCAGTGGCCTACGAAGAGGCCGTGGCCGCGGAAGCAGCGGAGAAGTCCACGAAGGAGGTCCGCCAGCGGGTGGCAGAGCCCAGTATACACGCTCAACGAGACAGCGAGGGCGAAGACGCGGATGATGACGTCAACGCGGTTCGAGGCAAGCGGACCCCAGCGAAGACTACCAACGTCAAGCCTTGCTCCGGTTGTGGCGGGAAACACCAGCGCGACTCCTGTTGGGCTCGTGATGTCGACTGCAGAGCGTGTGGGCGGCGTGGTCATCTGGCCAGAGTCTGCAGATCAGCAAAGAAGGATCCCTCAACTAACAACCGGTCAGCGCAGAGGGGCACTCCAGTCAGCACCCAAGGCAAGACCCGTTCCTCAGCATCGGAAGCAAGCTGCCAGTTGACGGCGACCTTGTCGAGCGCATCGGCCGTAAATCGCACCAGCAGCCAGGGCAAGATCACCGTGACTCCACTCCTCGACGGCCGACCCTGTACAATGGAGGTGGACTCAGGATCGTCCGTGACGGTGATTTCTGCCGCGTCCTGGCGCCAGTTGTTCCCGAACCGAAGCCGGCGGCGGCTCCAGCCTGCGGGAACCAGAGTGTCCGACTTCCAGGGCAACCGAATTCCCTTGGCCGGACGGGACTCTGTTACTGTTGAGTATAAGGGGAAATGTGTTAAACTGTCATTCCTGATTGCAGAGGGAGACCGGGTTAACCTGCTAGGGTTAGATTGGTTTGAGCCATTGGGCATTGGTATTTCTGGGATTAACAGGATGTCTGAAAATAAATGGGGCATGCTGTACGACCTGTTCCCTGATGTATTTGCCGAAGGGTTGGGGAGGTACAAGGGCCCCCCGGTTGCGTTTGACTTAGATCCGTCAGTCAAACCTATTAGGTTGAAGTATCGGAAAGTACCTGTGTCTCTCAAACATAAGGTGGAAAAAGAGATTGACAAACTAGTTGAGCAAGGGGTTTTAGAGCCAGTACCATACAGCAAATGGGAGACCCCGATCGTAACCCCTGTCAAATCAGATGGGTCCATACGACTATGCGCCGATTACAAATGTACGATTAACAAGGCGCTGCAGCAACATTCGTACCCGGTCCCGGTAATAAGCCACATTTTGGCTTCCCTGGGGGGTGGCAAGATTTTCGCCAAATTTGACCTGGCCCAGGCATACCAGCAGTTGCCTGTCACCCCGGAGGCTGCCGAGGCCCAAACAATTGTAACCCACCAAGGGGCTTTTAAAGTGAACAGGCTGCAATTCGGGGTCAACGTAGCACCTGGGATTTTTCAGGGCCTCATGGAACGTCTACTAAGGGGGGTACCTGGCACAGTGCCCTATTTTGACGACGTGCTGATTGCGGGCGGGTCTGAACAGGAACTACTGGACCGGGTTAAAGAGGTCCTCAGGCGTTTTCAAAATGCCGGTCTCAGAGTTAAGCGCTCAAAATGCACGCTCGGGGTGGAAAGTGTGGACTTCCTGGGGTTTCGCATTGACGCAGAGGGAGTCCACCCCACGGATGAGAAGGTATCTGCAATCCAAAACGCCCCCAGGCCGGTGAGTAAGAAGGAGCTCCAATCCTTTTTAGGACTCCTGAATTTTTATCATGCGTTTTTACCGCATAAGGCATCAGTGGCGGCCCCTTTGCACGCGCTTTTGCACAAGGAGGCAAAATGGAAGTGGGGGCAGGCCGAGGAAAAGGCTTTTGTGGGAGTCAAGGAGCTGCTGACATCTAATGCCGTACTCACGCATTATGATGAACACAAGCTCCTGGTGTTAGCTGCTGACGCTTCACCTTTTGGAGTAGGCGCAGTTTTAAGCCATCTGATGCCTGATGGGAGCGAAGCGCCTATCGCTTTTTATTCTAGATCACTATCTGCGGCAGAGCGGAACTATGCCCAGATAGACAAGGAGGGTCTGGCGTTGGTAGCGGCTGTCAAAAAGTTCCATGATTTTATTTTTGGCAGACGATTTTTGCTGGTCACTGACCACAAGCCGCTACTGGGGATTTTTGCGCCCGATAAGCAATTGCCAAACATCATGTCCCCACGCATGCTTAGATGGGCGATATTTTTGCAGGCTTATGATTTTGACTTAGAGCACCGGCCTGGGAAAGCGATTGGGCATGCGGATGCCCTCAGCCGGTGCCCGGTGCCGGACATTGGCGCAGACCCTGCCCCCGCCTGTGAGGTCTTGGCAATTGAGGAGCTTCCTCGACCCCCGGTATCATCCAGGGACATTGCAGCACACACGGCCAAGGATAGCGTGCTGTCCCGAGTATTAAACTGGGTTTGGAGGGGGTGGCCGGTTGGAAGCGTTGAACCGGAGTTCGGCCCTTACAAAAGCCGTCAAAATGAACTATCCATTTCTAAGGGCTGTGTATTATGGGGGAACAGGGTGGTGGTTCCTGACAAACTCAGGACGAGAGTGTTAGAGTCGCTGCACGAGGGTCACCCCGGTATGGTACACACCAAAGCGTTGGCCAGAGGGTATGTCTGGTGGCCGGGGCTGGACAAAGAGATCGAAGAATGGGTACGAGGGTGTCCCAAATGCCAGCAAGTCAGACCCGATCCCCCACAAGCTACACCCCAAGGCTGGGAGTCATCTGGTAAACCCTGGGCCAGATTGCATATAGATTTTGCTGGCCCTCTCCAAGGGCAAATGTTCCTAATTGTGGTGGACGCTATGTCCAAATGGCTGGAGGTCGTGCATATGAAATCGACCACATCACTTGCTGTGATCCATGCGCTCCGCCGACTTTTTGCCACCCACGGGTTGCCTGACGTCATCGTCAGTGACAACGGGCCTCAATTTGTGTCTGAGGAATTTAGGCTCTTCCTCACGAGTAATGGCATACGCCAAATGACTTCGGCCCCTTTCCATCCGGCATCTAATGGCCAAGCCGAACGGATGGTCAGGACGGCCAAAGAGGCCCTGGGTAAAATGGACGAAGGGGACTGGAGCCAGAGGCTGGGCTCCTTTCTTTTGCTGCAGCACACCACCCCCTGTAGTGCTACAGGCCGTAGTCCGGCCGAATTGTTAATGGGGCGGAGACTCACGACCCGTTTGAACCGAATGCACCCAGACCTCACTGAAGAGCAATCCGAGCGTACCACGGCGCAACCGAAGGTGCGCATGTTTGAAAAAGGGGACAAGGTTTTCGCACGAAATTATGCAAACGGGCACTTATGGCTTCCTGGGGTTATATCCGACTCTGTGGGTACTCGAATGTATGTGGTGCAGTTAGCTGACGGTCGAATATGGCGGCGCCACATAGATCAGTTAAGGAGACGTTGGGCTAGGGACAGCGCTGACTCTCCGACGGCTGAATCCCCTGATGTCGAGTGGACACCCCCAGAGCAGGCGGTGAGTACCGAAAGGCCCGGTACTGTCCCCGAGTCAGGGCAGAACCCTGTGTGCGGGGCTGAAATCCCAGTCGAGTCTGTGCCTGATCCAGGCTGTAGTGAACCCCACTCTGACCCACAACCTTGTCTGCCCATGGAGCCTGCACCGCTCCGTAGGTCCCAGCGTTCGCGGCAAATGCCGACTTATCTAAAGGACTATGAGTGTAAATACTGTTGGAATAGCTGATGTACAAAGGGTGATTGTATGTATGTAAATAATAAAACAATTGGGATGATGGCTTAACTTAGGGGGGAGGAATTGTAATGTATTGAAATGATTACATGAATCACCTCATAGGACTCCCATGTTAAGCTTCGAGCCAGACCAGGGCTCCTCTGAACGAACTTCCTATTGGTCGCTTCGTAACAGCGACCAATCAGAACGATACCATTCCCTAGGAGGGAAAGACTCCCATTGGTCTTTATTCTAGCAATCTCATTGGTTGTTATTTGTAAATAGGCGTGGCTACATTAGCCCGGTTATGTTTAAAAGGAGCATAAGCTCCCACTGTTTTCTGTTCTGGTTTCTTACTGAGTTAGTGCTTGTTCGTTACTTCTAAATAAAGCTGAATCACTTGCTGAATCACTCTACGAGTCCTTTGTTAGCGCGATCTAACAGTAAGTATCTTAAGCTGTTGCTAAAGCCGCGGCTTGCTTGGGGGAAGGGGGGGGGAGGAAGACAGCCTTGTAGGAAGGAAGGAAGCGTGTGACAGACATCAATAAATATCTGCTGTTCTTTTGTCCTTGAGTGAATGTCCTTTTAAAAATGTCAAAGTCAGGCCTTATCGGTAGTCCGGGGCCTGCACATGCCAGCAGCACCTGCACTTTATCATTTGAAAACACGCGTGTCAGAGCCGAGAACAATCACTGTTAGAAGACTGAACACATTTCCCCCCCTCTCTCTTCGTTCCGGGCTATAAAATTGTGATTTAGAGGAGTTTTGCCAAGAAATATTACTTGGAAGAAGCCGCGGATGATTCCCCACTCCCCTTTCCCAGTTACACTGTGCCATAATATTTGGGTTGCTTACAAAAATGTTGCAGACTTTTCTCTATCTTTTTATGCTGGGTCCCCATGGGCACCGTGACCCCCGCCGATGCCTTTCCTGTCCCTCGCCACGTGCTTTTAGAAAGTGGGTGGGGCCAGGTGGGTCTGGGATCACCAGGTGGGGCCTGGAGATCTCCTGTTTTTACAACTGATCTCCAGCGGACAAAAAAATCAGCTCCCTTGGAGAAAATGGCTGCTTTGAAGGGTGGGCTCTATGGCCCTGTGCTGTGCTGAGGCCCCTCCCCTCCCCAAACCCCACCCTCTCCTGGCTCCACCCCCAAAGTCTCCAGGTATTTTCCAACCCGGATCTGGCAACCCTAAGTAGATCTTCTGTGCAGCAAGGCTTCTGGACAACCACTGGAGATTGCTTTGGGAGCAGCTGCCACCACAGCACAAGGACCTTCACTGTGTGACTGATGGTAAGTTGTGGCAGCCATTTTGAAGCTGGCTTTCCTTTAGGGTTGCCAGCCCCCCTCCCCCCGTGGGAGGAAATACCACCCCAACAGACTTTTGGGGGACTACTTCTGGGCTCAGACAACTTCCCGTTGGGGTTGATGCTCTGGTTTTTGACAAAACTCTATGGTTTCGAGCTGAATGTACCACAGAGTTTTGTCCAAAAACCAGTGTGTCGCCCCTGACCAGAAGTAGGCCCAGAAATGCCCAATGTCACTCCTTATGGCCCTTTCTTACACACCCAGGGAAATGCTGATCGCAACTTTGGGGGGTCAGGAAGCCATTGTTCTCCAGTTGGGGTTTTTTTGCCCTCTTCCATGTAGTTCTAAGAACACTTTCCAGGGAGCAAGCCACTTTGAATCAAATGAACCTTCTGAGAAGACCCACTTAGGATTTCTTGTACGCTTTATATAGGAGCCTTCCATTGGCTGACTGGTCTCCTGTATATATCGGGTTGCCAGCTCCGGATTGGGAAATAACAGGATATTTGGGGGTGGAGCGTGAGTAGGGCAGGATTGGGGGAGAAGAGGGACCTCAGTGGGGTATCATGCCATAGAGTTCAACTTTCCATTTTCTTACGGTGGACTGACCTCTGTTGCCTGATCAGTTGTAAGCCCAGGAGATCTCCATCCCCCACCTGGAGGCTGGCAACCTTATGTATGAAGAATAAAACAGAGGTCCAGCGGCACCTTAGTCTTATTCCAACAACACTTATTCCAGCATCAGAGTTCACTTGCTTCTATGCTATGCAGAAGAAATAATTTTGCAGCATTTTATCTTCCTTCCTTCCTTCCTTCCTTCCTTCCTTCCTTCCTTCCTTCCTTCCTTCCTTCCTTCCTTCCTTCCTTCCTTCCTTCCTCCCTCCCTCCCTCCCTCC